>NC_081413.1:57778825-58083236 GCF_030272615.1 Cryptomeria japonica | reverse complement strand
TAGATAATTGGAAACAAATTTAAGGGAGTTATGACAAGAGAAAGATTGACAAATGAAGAGGTATGTCTTATTTCTCAAATTGAACCATCATCTGTTAATGAGGCATGTGAAGATAAATTTTGGATTAAAGATATGGAAGAAGAATTAGAACAAATTGAGAAAAATAATACTTGGACATTAGTTCCCCGACCTAAAGATAAAAATGTAGTTGTAACAAAATGGGTATTTAGAAACAAACTTAATGAAGATGGTAAGGTTGTTAGAAATAAAGTAAGACTAGTGTGTAAGGGATATTCTCAGAAAGAAGGAGTTGATTATAATGAAACCTTTGCACCAGTAGCAAGAATTGAGGCAATCAGATTATTCTTGGCTTTTGCAGCTCACAAGAACTACAAAGTTTATCAAATGGATATTAAATGTGCATTATTGAATGGAGATCTTGAAGAGGAAGTCTATATTGAACAACCTGATGGATTTTCTTTGACAGATGACAATGATATGGTTTGCAGGTTAAGAAAAGCTATGTATGGATTGAAACAAGCCCCAAGAGCTTGGTATGCAAGGTTGGATAAGTATCTTTTAAAGATTGGTTTTACTAAAGGAAATGCAGACAACAATTTATATTGCAAAATAACTAATGATGACATCTTGATTATAGAAGTATTTGTTGATGATATAATCTTTGGAGGAGAACATGGATTATGTAAATAATTTTCTATTAAAATGAAGCAAAAATTTGAAATGTCTATGATTGGAGAAATAAAATTCTTTTTAGGATTGCAGATTTCACAGACTGACAAAGGTATATTTTTGAGTCAATCCAAGTACTTGAAAGAGTAACTAAAGAAATTTGGGATGGATAAATCTAAACCGGTAAGCACACCTATGACTACAAATGACAAATTATCTCAAAGGGATGAATCTACACCTGTTAATCCAACTAGATACAAATCTATGATAGGAGGTTTACTGTATTTGACACAAACCAGACCTGATATTATGAATGCAGTATGTATTGTTTCTAGATTTCAAAGTAATCCTAGAGAAAATCATGAATCAATAGTAAAAAGGATTTTCTGGTACTTACAAGGCACTGCAAATCTTGGATTATGGTATCCTAGAGATGAAAATTTTGATCTATGTGCATACATAGATGCAAATTGGGCAGAAGATGTGGATGATAGAAAAAGCACCACTGACGGAGCATTCTTTCTTGGAAAGAGATTAATTTCTTGGTTGAGGAAGAAACAGAGTTGTACATCTTTATCAACAGTAGAATCAGAATAGGTTGCAGCAACAACTAACTGTACACAGGTACTATGGCTTAAGCAAATGTTGAAAGACATAAAGGTAAAATGCAAGGAACCTATTACCATATATTGTGATAACACTGCAGCAATTGATATATCTAATAATCTGGTATTACATTCTAAAACAAAACATGTTTCTATCAAATTGAATTTTCTAAGGGAAAAAGTTGAAGAAAAAGAGATAAAACTGGTTTATGTGAATACTAAAGAACAACTTGCAGATATTTTCACAAAACCTTTGCCTAAGGAGACTTTTGAATATCTGAGAGATCAGCTTGGAGTCATACCACCATCGGTAGAGACTTAGATAGTTGATGATTGTCATCAACTGACAAAATTAAAAGACAAACCTTTTACTGTGGTCTTTGATGAGGAAGCTACTTCTCAAGGGGAGTAGTTGGTATATTGAATTGATTGGTATTTTGTATATGAACTTGGTTTTATTATTATAACTTTGGCATTTGATGTCAAAGGGGGAGAAGTATCTATGGAAAAACACATTATCTTTTTAGAGAAATTTTAATAACACATGTTTCTTCGAGGGGGAGAGATTGTTGTTTGAGAGAGACTAATACTCTAAGTATTCTTGTTATGATCTTTTTGGAGAGATTGTTGGTTTTTGGTTTTTGGCATTTCTGTTTTGGCACTTTGATGGTTTTTCCATCTTGTGTTGCCATCAATGCCAAAGGGGGAGATTGTTGTTATTTTGGTATGGTTTTGTCATTGATGTCAACACCTACTAAAGCACTAGCACTCTGGAGATCCAACAACATTCACTGACAGGATAAAGCAAGTAACTATTGCACAGTTACTGGTATATGGTTCACCGGCAAGATATAATGATCACCGACACTTGGAATGATATGGAAGACACTTGGTAATGTCAAAGACATCATGTGGACACTTTGTTTTGAAGAATTAATCATTGGTATAATCATATTTGCATATTTGCTTTTATTGGCAAATAGGTCCAGGGTTACCTAGGGTTACACCGATAGGTTTATCTTTTCCAGATCAGCATGGCACGCTATGGAGATGATTTATTATTGTTGTAAATGCTTTAAGCCAACATGTTTAATTAGTTATTGCATCGGATATTGTATTGTTTGTAAAATGTTTTTATTGTAATATCTTGTAGAGCCGACCTACTAAAATTGGTCTTAGGTTTTGTTATAAATGTAAGATCTTATTTGTAAGATTGAATGTGGGAATGCAAAAAAGAATTAAGTGAAGGTATATGTGAGATTAAGCAGAGCTATACATGAAGACATCATTTGAAGGTGAAGCTATGTTTTTGAAGAAGCATATCAGCATTACACCGGTACTGAATCCAACATATGAAGATGCTATTTTGTGCAGTACATTCTTATTGGATTTAACCATCCAACTGTAGTCAGTGTGACTCCAATTTTGTGATTGAGCAGTGAGCTCTAGGCTATTGGCCTTTCTGCATGTGTAGACCCCATTTATGTACACTTGCTATCTGCAGTAGTATCATCTGATTGTGGGTAAGGTTTCCCACCGTGGTTTTTCCCCTTACAGGGTTTCCACATACAAATATTGGTGTTATGTGTTGTGGATGACTTTGTGTTTATGTTTCATGCATTAATCTTTACCGGTATAGCAATTAACTATTAACACTATCTACCGGCATACTTAACTGGTTTATTGGTATTAAGCAATAAGTTGTTTGAGTTGTTTTTGGTTTGAATTTATTAGACAACTGATTCACCGCCCCCTCTACGTTGTCTCCGGGACCTAATAGATTCATCAGTTTCTTGTTCTTTGGTGAAGTAGGGTCAAAATTTTTTGAAGCATGGGATATGGGAAGTGCTCCAAAACAGGCTATGTTATCAATGAATTGAGCTAGAATCTTGATATGCCGTTTCAGTTCTCTTTTCTCCTATCCATCTTTTTCTGACCTAGTGAGCATCTTCTTAGCCGACAATTAGAAAAGGTGATTATGTAAGTCCTAGAGACAACTGAGAGGGGGGGTGAATCAGTTGTCTAATAAATTCAAACCAAAATCTTATTAACCAACTTAATGCTTAATACCGGTAAGACAGTTAAGTATGCCGGTAAACAATGTTAATAGAAAAAGCTATACTGGTAAGAATTAATGCATGAAACATAAGCACAAAGTCATTCACAACACATGACACAAATATTTGTAGGTGGAAACCCTGTAAGGGGAAAAACCACGGTGGAAAACCTTACCCACAATCAGATGATACTACTGTAGATAGTAAGTGTACAAAGAGGGGTCTGCACATGCAGAAAGGCCAACAGCCTAAAGCTCACTACTCAAACACAAATGGGAGTCACACTAACTATAGTTGGATGGCTAAATCCAATGAGAATGTACTACAAAAAATAGCATCTTCATATGCTGGATTCAGTACCAGTGTAATGCTAATATGCTTCTACAAAAACCTAACTTCACCTTCAAATGATGGCTTCATGTATATCTCTGCTTGATCTCGCATATATCCTTCCTTAAATATTTTTTGCATTCCACACTTGATCTTACAAATAAGATCTTACATTTATACCATACCCTAAGACCAATTTTAGTAGGTCGGCTCTACAAGATATTACAATAAAACATTTTACAAATAATACAATATCTGATGCAATAACCGATTGAACATGTCGGCTTAATGCATTTACAACAATAATAAATCATTTCCATAGTGTGCCATGCTGATCTGGAAAAGATAAACCTGCCGGTGTAACCCTAGATAACCTAGACCTATTTGCCGATAAAAGCAAATATGCAAATAAGAATATACCAATGATTATTACTTCAAAGTAAAGTGTCCACATGATGTCTTCGACATTACCAGGTGTCTTCTATGTCAATGCAGGTACCGGTGAACATTATATCCTGCCGGTTAACCATATGCTGGTGACTATTTGAATAGTTTACTGATTGTCGGTGAATGTTGCTGGATCTCCAAAGTAGGTGTATTTAGAAGGTGTTGACATCAATGACAAAACCATACCAAAATACCAATAGATTATCAGAGTCCCTACTCATGTTCCCGAGATCCACTTTGGTGACCTCAAAATCCTCTGCATTTACTTCCTTATTCTCATCTTTGGGCTTATAAGAAGCAATTTTGGGAACCCACCTCCCAGTCTTTTCATCAGCATCCAATCTGGTAGTTGTTTTGAACTTCTTCTCTTTGGGACCCTTCTCCATGTATTTAACCATGTACCCTTATATAACAGAAACAAGGAAACTGAACAAAGAAACTACCATATCTTTTCACTAATGCTTGGGCATCTTTAGACATCCTCTTAGATTTCATGTTCTTTAACTCATAACACAAATCTCCCAGGAAAGCATTATGTACTCTCCTAAAATCTTGTAATGCCTTATCTTTTTGCAACATGGGGTAAAAGTCATACACAGAAACATCTCCTTCAGCAAGCTGCCTAGGTATACCCCATTATTTCTTTAACACATGCCAGACAATATATCAAATACAAGGACATAAAGAAATTTTTCTTGAACTTCTTCACCATGCTCAGCTGTTCCCTCATGGAGTCGGCAATAAGCTCTGCCCAGTCAAGATACTGCTTTCCTTCCAACACTAGTTGTACATAATAGTAAATCCAATCATCGAAGCTGTAGGCTGCAGCTGAACCTCTAACATCATGGATGTGGGGAAGCATGTGATTTTTGTTGGGATATTTAGGTAACCTGGAGCCACCACTCTGAGGAAGTTTCAACCAATGCTTCGCTATATTATTCCGGTGTCCAGTTTTATCTGCATTGAACTCAGTGACTCATTGGGCAGGAGAAAAATTTGAGAACTTATAATCAGACAATTTGAAAATAGAAGAAATGACATCCCTATTAATCGCAAGGAGGGTTTCACCATTATCTCTCTTGATAGTTTCAGAAATAGGATTATACCTCGCAATGCACTCCCTAAGTAATTCTGGACAAGGGATAGCAGGAGGAAAGGTTGTCGCCTCTATGAGGACACTACTTAGAATTTCTAAACCAAAATAACCATCAATTCCTTTAAACACCCTTTCCATCAAAACTTCCAAATTCTCTCATTTCAGGTCTGTATCACTGACAATGGGTTCTGTGCAAGCAAGACTGAAAATATTCCCGAAAAGGTGTAGAGTGGACTTCATAATTCATAAATAACAACCATTATTTCCCCCAGTAAATTTTATTATGAGAGAGAAAAACAACTAAAAATCACTGGAGAAGTTAGGAATCAAAACTCACGTTCATAGTTGAAACCAATTGAACGATTACCAGTAGACAAACCTTCTATCAAACACTCCACAACAATGAAGAACAAGTTTCATAAATTAATCACTTCATACCTTATAGCAAATAAAGTGATAAAAGATCATTTAGTGCATTAATTTCGGCCATCAACTCAAATGTGCCGAGCATTGGGATTTGACATCACACATGTGCATTGAATGCATGGCAATGTTTTTGTGGTAACCGCCAATTCTCAAAAATGATTACTTGCCTTCAAAAATTGGCCAATTGACGTTCAATCTTCATCCTACTTAGCAATAAATGCACCACCATGTCGTTTAGTCCATGGGACCCACCTGATTTGAACATGCACAAACAATTTGAACTGACTTCATGAGGTTTCAACTAGTTCAAAGCGTACGCTGTGCCCATAAAACTTTACTTTGAAAAGATTAACTTTGTTAACTGTCGCTGGCCTTTTGAACTTTACCAAACATGTTGAACATCACTAAACTGTTTGAACTAGGTTCAAACGGTTCATGGTCTAGAGAAAGAGGATATAAAACATCATCCGCGACCATGAAATAGAACTGTTGCAAAACACTTGAGTGAACATTAGCCTGAAAACTTTTTAGACAACTTAGAACATGTAGTATCTAAATGAACATTATGAATTCTTTTCAAAATGGTTCAAGGGGTTCATGAGGTTCAAACAGACCATTGAAACTTAACGCTTCAGATTAAGAGACAATTTACAAATGAATTAAGGATTGAACCAAGGAATTTCTAAAAAGATAAGGACTCAAATAAAATTTTGTAAGGCGACTTACTCTTGTTATGAGGGATGAATGACAGGATAACATTGGCTCTGATTGGGGATTGTATTTTGTGAGAAATGAAAAGAACTCTAAATCTCTGGTTTCACATAGCAAAAATAGAAAGGGGGCAAAAGGAACACCTACCAAAAAGACACGAAACAAAGAACTAACCTACTATGTATAGGAACTCTTGATCATAGATTTTAAAGTTTATAGAGATTGAGGTCCTGCCCATTATAGGTATAGGGCATAACTGTTCCAACGGTATATGACAAAATTATTTTTAAAATCTGGGTTTATGAGGGTTGGTGCATTGGCAACTGAGTTCTTTATCTTTTCAAAGGCTTCTTTGGCCTCATCAGTCCATTTAAAAGGATACTTGTCACTCAACAAGCTGATGATGTGCTTAGTAGTTTCTGCAAATTCGGGTACAAACCTTCTAAAGAAGTTTACTTGACCGAAAAATGACCTTACTCCAGTCTGGTTTGAAGGCAAGCTGAGGTGTTGGATTGCATTGACTCTTTCTAGATCAATCTTGACACCTTCTTTCAAAATGATGTGCCCCAATAATTTGCCCTCAGTTACACAGAAAACTGAATTTTTTGGATTCAAGGAGATACCATGTTCTCGACAATGTTGTAGAACTGCCCTTAGATCTTTGAGATGATTTTTCCTATCTTTAGAAAACACGGTCAAGTCATCGAGGTAAAAAACAATAATTATGTCATAGAAATCCCTAAAAGAAGAATCCATGGCCCTTTGAAAAGTTGCTCCGACATTAATCAAACCAAAAGGCATACGATTATATGCAAATGTTCCCCAAGGGGTGATGAATGCTGTCTTGTGTTGTTCATTTTCTGTAACACCAATTTGATTGTAGCTATAAAAAACGTCTAACATTGACATCATTTCCGATCTAGCTACTGTCTGCAAAATATGGTCCATATTGGGTAAAGCATAGTTATCCTTAAGACTTGCCTGGTTCAGATTGCGAAAATCTACACAAATCTGAATTTCCCCATTTTTCTTCCTCATAGGTACTATGTTGGCCACCCAAGTAGAGTGATGAATTGGATATATTAGCTTTTAGCATTTTATCTACCTCCTTGAAAATTGCGTCTGCCATCATGGGATTGAAATTTCTTAGTTTTTATCTAAAAGGAGAAACACTAGGCTTCAACGAAATTTGATGTTGAAACTGACCATTCCAAAATTCCTTCAAATCATCATAAGACCAACCGAACACATCAATGCTTTCTTGCAATAACTCATTGAGCATTCATTTCTCCTCAGAAGAACAACATTTGCTGATTGTTACCATTTTGGGGTTAGATTCATCACCCAGATTGATCTTTTCACAACCCACCTTACTGTCATTATCAAGAACTTTCTTGCCAGTGACCATGTCATTATAGGTGAAAAACCTCTCTAGGGTCACCAAACCTTTCGGGATTTTGTTTCCTTTAAGCTGAATGAAACTCTTATCAGAATTAATACCAGGATCTGGGCAAAATTCTTTACATATATCTTCAGAACCCTCAAAATATGATTCGACAAAGGAATAGGTGCACTCCATGAAATCTTTAATCTGAGTGTCTATATCAAATACTTGCCAATGATTCACATTGTCAGGGACACTAGGCCTATAAACCATTTCAATCCTATAAGAATCATTCTTAAAGGCTGGGTGTGGTAACAAGAGAGAAGCAAAAATGGCCAATGAATCTGCCTTAGTGTTTTGCTCTCTTGGTATAGCTTCAATTGAGAAAGCGTCAAAAAACTCTATCTCATCCAAAACTCTATTTCTATAATGTTTTAGTCTATCATTTTTAAGAGAATAAACATTTCTTACCTATTTAACAATTAGCTTCGCATCACCTTTAACCCTAAGCAATTTTATGCCCTTTTATTTGGCTTCATTCAACCCTAAAAGTAATGCCTCATATTTTGTAGTGTTATTTGCATTCTTGAAATCTAATTTAAAGGAAAAATGGAAAACATTACCGTTAAGGGAAAGCAGAACTACGCCTGCTCCTAAACCAGAGTTGGCACAACTTCCATCAAATTCCATTTGTCACAATTCATCTTGTTTATCAACTGCTTCTTCTAATTCTTCTTTATCAGGTGCAAAAATGAGATAATTTCCAAATTCACACTCTTGGAACAAAATCTGAGCTTTGGGATTATCAGAAGGAAAGACTGTATATTTGTTTTTTGATTCAGGTTCAAGTATGATCTTTTGTTTTCTTAGAGGAATGATAGCTTCTGACCAATCCATCTTGATTTCACCTCCAAGATCTTTGCAGAAAGTCCTACTTAAAAGCATCCCATAACTTGCAAGAATGTCAGCAACCAAAATAGTCAGTTTCACCCTTTTATTAGGACATGCTGCAAGCACTGCTTGAACATCCTTTACCTACCCAATGAGAGGGACCTGCTTCCCATCCATCGAGTAACATATCCCAAATGTTTTAGTAAGTGTTAAACCTAAAGCTCTGGCAATAGATGATGGCATCATGTTATATGACACCCCTAAATCTATAATACAATTACTGAGGCTCTGACCATTTAGGAGGAGAGAAATATAAAAAAGGTTTGAGCTTCAGAACTTCATTGTCAAGATTATCTTTAGCATTGTGAAAGGCACAAGGATTAATTGAATCAGTGGGATGGAAAGAAGCAGATGTGGGTTTTTCAGTAGCAAACAAATCATTATCAACCCCACACTTATGCATTGACGATTCTGAGGTAGGATCTCCTTTTACATATTTGACCAACTTGTCTAATTCCCTCGAGTTCAGTTTCAAATATTCGGCAATGGAAAGTTGAACAGTTGAAGCTTTGCAAAATTCAATTATGTCAAAGGGAGGAGAAAGAGAAGAATTATTTTTACTTTCAATATTCCTTTGTAAAATCTTAACTTCAGGAGTCTTTGCATGAACGGAAGAATCATTACTTGTGGGATCCTTACCCTTGAAACTAGTTCTAGTAGAGTTCACAAAAGGAGTAGGTTGGGGAGTTCGTTGATTCCTTGTAAGGATTGCACATGCAAGGTCTTCAAGAGTTACCAAAATATTTCCACCTCTTTCTGAATCTAATTCATATTCAAGGTAAAAGGATCCAGAGTCGCCACATACCTCTTGAATCTTCTCTGCTCTAATGAATTCTTTGAGTTCATCCTTAGTGCTTCCCATTTGGACATGCCTTATCATATCGAGATAAGAATTCCCATCATGATCTGAGGTAAGGTGAAAAGAGCACATAACACCTTTATCAGGAGGAGCCTCTATTTGCAATCTTTGCGAGGCAGCGGGAAGTTGCAAAGTTCACCCATAATTATATTGATTTGGTTGTTTTCTACTTATATCTTGATATGGCTGTGGGTAAGAACCTCTAGTTTTTCAGAATTTTCCTTTTCAAGGCAATCATATCATTGACTAATCTTTGGACAACTGGATCAGTTGAAGAAGTGGAAGCTTGAGATTGACCTTGAGAAATTTGCACATCTTTCCTCCACTTCCTTGATGTTATTAGATCATCTTAAAGCTCTATAGCATGGTTTTGTGCAGTATCAAGATCAATTGGTCTATTCCTTCTAAGATGGAAACCAACATCAGGAGGCATAGAGTTGATAAAGAAACATTGTTGGTTATCAGCATCTGGTCTTTTAGCCTGGGTAATTTTATGAATAATCTTATTATATCTAGCTACATAATCTCTCATTGACTCATGGATCTCTTTCTTCATTTGTGTGAGCTGAGCTAAAAGTGAGTGCTCATCATCAACACTCTCGAACCATTTCTCAAAAGTAGTTTTCATTGTTTGCCAATCAATTACAGATCCTGCCTGCAGATGACTAAACCAATCTGCTGCTCTCTTAATTAGAGTTTGAGCATAATGCCAGACAACCACATCCTCATGTTGCATTGCTAGTATCCCAGTAGCTACATTAAAGGAATTCAAATGTTCATCAACCGAGATTTTCCCATCCCCATTGAACTTAGGTAAAACATCCCTAGCCCCTTTTGGAAGAGAATTATGAGCACCGAGAGCAAGAGGCCCGACTGTGGCACCCCATGGTTGGGCCATAATGAAAATAGGGTAAATAGTTACAAGAGGAGGTGCTTGAATTCTAGAAAGTGTTAATGCTTGCCATTGGCTAGAAGAGAGAGGTACTTTGGGAGTAGTTTTAGTAGGAGAAGAAGGTCTTCTTTTAGCGTTCCTCTTGGGAGTGAAATTTGTGAAAATAGATAACCCCTACAATTCTTCAAAACAATTATCAACAACTCCTTCTCTCCTTTGTGAATTAGTATAAGGATGAGAATCCAACGCTATTCTTTGTAGGGTCTCTAAACGACTCTTTCAACCACAACAACATTCTTGGGTTATGGGAATTTCTCTCAACCGTTCACCTTTTTTTTTTCTTTCCTAAAAAAAGAAATCTTGTTGATACTGTTGGTTATGAGTTTTAGTTCTAACACATATGTAACATACTAATCTATTGAATGTTGACGTTTCCCCAGCAGAGTTGCCAAAAATCTGTTAGTGAACAAATTTTGTCTTTCTTTAAATTGAATTAATTCTAAGCTCTGTTACCCCTTTGAAAGACAAAAGTTCAACTAAATAATTGGGTAAGTGTGACATACATCACTTCCCTCTAAATTTTAGATAGGTACAACTCCCTCTATGAGTTATTCAGGGAATAATCTAACTAGATAAACTGATATGCTTTTAACCTGAAAGCACGTAAGGCTGCCTACTTCATTCTTTGATGAGAGGCTAGGCAATATATAAAATATTTCAGGAAAATTTTCTACGAAGCACTTCACCACGAATATCAGAAGAAATCAAAGCAAAGTTTAACAACACTGATTTTGGTACTTCTTAAAATTAAACAGGAGAAACAAATTCTCTTTTCAACTAAAAATCTTTCCAAATAGCACAGAAAGAAGCACCAGATTGATAACAACATCCATCATCAGAAAGGTAATCACAGAAATTTTGATTAGATTAATATTTGCAAAGAAATACCACTCCATGGATTCAAACTCAAAGATTTTCCACCTCAAAATGCATATAATTTTTATATATGTATTTCATGCAACAAAGACATAACAATACACACATAAGTTCTTTCCATGTTCGGATTCTGAAAAACTTGATCACTTCCTTCCGACCAAAAATAAATTTCTCAAAATCATAGTATCTTTTCTAACCCTTTCTCTATCTATCTTTTTCTAATTTATAGTGGTCTTTAAAGAACAGAGGAGGTCTCCCACAAAACTCGACCTCCTCTGAAGCAGTTATAAAAACCAACAAAGTATTTAGGGGACAGATGTCCCGAAGTCATTACAAGATTATGAAAAGAATATAAAATAAAAACAAAGCATTAGCATCATGCTATGCCTCTTCTCCATCGTCATCCTCTCCTCCTCTTTTCTGGGCATTGTGGGCGGTTGCAAGCTCCTGAATTATAGACTGACTCAAATTTTTCGTGGCATTGATCTTTGCTTTTGCGGCTTCCTTGTCCCACTTGTGTTTCACCATTTTCTCGGCATACTTAGGTAACTGATAGTTACCAATGAATGTCATGGACTCTATTTTGGCAATTTTTTTTATACCTTTGGGAATAAAGTTGCCTTTGGCCTTAACTTTCTCCATGTGTAGCCTAAATGCCTTTACTACGTCTTGTGTGTTCAGCCCACAAAGTCCCAGTTGCCAATCATGGTCTGGGTTAACCACTTTATTGTCATTGACCAAGCTACACTGAAGTTCTTGAAGCTCATAAATAGAGGCCCTGGCATCATAAATCACAGACTTGAATGCAATTACCCGCCATGCTATAGTTTTCTTTAATACGAAAAGATGACACTCATCAGTTACCAATTTAATTAAATTTTCTGCTAAAAACTTTGTACCTCCGTATTCCTCTCTCTTGGTGAGCATGGGTAATACATTTTCCCATTTGTGATCTTCTTTTTCCCATGGCACAATCTGATTCTGAATCTCTGAAATGAGGTTTTGCATTTCATCACATAGCTTCCTGGAGTTTGTAATATATTTTTCATCATCTCTAATCACTCCTTCAATCCATTTCTCTACGGCCCCTATGATTCTCTTGGCTCACTGAACTTGATTCATTATTTTCTTGTTCTTTGGTGAAGTAGGGTCAAAATTTTCTAAAGCATGCGATATGGGAAGTGCTCCAAAATAGCCTATGTTATTAATGAATTGAGCTAGAATCTTGATATGCCGTTTCAGTTCTCTTTTCTCTTGTCCATCTTTTTCTGACCTGGTGAGCATCTTCTTAGCCGACACTTGGAAAAGGTAATTATCAGAGTCCCTACTCATGTTCCTGAGATCCACTTTGGTGACCTCAAAATCCTCTACATTTACTTCCTTATTCTTATCTTTGGGCTTATAGGAAGCAATTTCGGCAACCCACCTCCCAGTCTTTTTATCAGTATCCAATCTGGCAGTTGTTTTGAACTTCTTTTATTTGGGACCCTTCTGCATGTATTTAACCACCAACCCTTATATAACAGAAATGAGGAAACTGAACAAAGAAACTACCATATCTTTTCACTAATGTCTAGGCATCTTCAGGCATCCTCTTAGATTTCATGTTCTTTAACTCATAATACAAATCTCCCAGGAAAGCATTATGTACTCTCCTAAAATCTTGCAATGCCTTATCGTTTTGCAACATGGGATAAAATTCATACACAGAAATATCTCCTTCAGCAAGCTGCCTAGGTATCCCCATTATTTCTTTAACACATGCCAGACAATATATCAAATACGAGGACATAAAGAATTTTTTCTTGAACTTCTTCGCCATGCTTAGCTATTCCCTCATGGAGTCGACAATAAGCTCTGCCCAGTCAATATAGTATTTTCCTTCCAACACCACTTGCACATAATAGTAAATCCAATCATCGAAGCTGTAGGCCTCAGCTGGACCTCTAACTTAGTGTAACAATAACATAAGATCATGGATGTGGGGAAGCATGTGATTTTTGTTGGGATATTTAGGTAACCTAGAGCCACCCCTCTGAGGAACTTTCAACCAATGCTTCGCTATATTATTCCGATGTCTAGTTTTATCTGCATTGAACTTAGTGACTGATTGGGTGGGAGAAAAATTTGAGAACTTATAATCAAGCAATTTGAAAACAGAAGAAATGACTTCCCTATTAATCGCAAGGAGGGTTTCACCATTATCTCTTTTGATAGTTTTAGAAATAGGATCATACCTCGCAATACACTCCCTAACTAATTCTGGGCAAGGGATACCAGGAGGAAAGACTGCCGCCTCTACGAGGCCACTACTTAGAACTTCTAAACCAAAAGAACCGTCAATTCCTTTAAATGCCCTTTCCTTCAAAACTTCCAAATTCTCTCTTTTTAGGTTTGTATCAGTGACAATGGGTTATGTGCAAGCAAGACTAAAAATATTTCCGAAAAGGTGTAGAGTGGACTTCATAATTCATAAATAACAACTTTTATTTCCCCCAACAAATTTTATTACGAGAGAGAAAAACAACTAAAAATCACTGGAGGAGATAGGAATCAAAACTCACCTTCATAGTTGAAACCAATCGAACGATTACCAGCAGACAAACCTTCTATCAAACACTCCGTAGCAATGAAGAACAAGTTTCAGAAATTAATCACTTCATACCTTATAGCAAATAAAGTGATAAAAGCTCATTTAGTGCATTAATTTCGGCTGTCAACTCAAATGTGTCGAGCATTGGGATTTGACATCACACGTGTGCATTGAATGCATGGCGGCATTTTTGGGGTAACCGGCAATTCCCAAAAATGATTACTTGCCTTCAAAAATTGGCCAGTTGACATCACCCGAGATATGGTTCAATCTTCATCCTACTTAGCAATAAATGCACCACCATGTCATTTAGTCCATGGGACCCACCTGATTTAAACATGCACAAACAATTTGAATTGACCTCATGAGGGTTCAAGTAGTTCAAAGCGTATGTTGTGCCCAGGAAATTTTGCTTTGAAAAGATTAACTTTGTTAACTATCGCTGGCCTTTTGAACTTTACCGAACATGTTGAACATCACTGAACTGTTTGAACTAGGTTCAAATGGTTCACGGTCTAGAGAAAGAGGATATAAAACATCATCCATGACCATGAAATAGAACTACTATAAAACACTTGAGTGGATGTTAGCCTGAAAACTTTTTAGACAACTTAGAACCTACGGTACCTAAATGAACATTATGAACTCTTTTTAAAATGGTTCAAGGGGTTCATGAGGTTCAAACAGACCATTGAAACTTAATGCTTTGGAATAAGAGACAATTTACAAATGAATTAAGGATTGAACCAAGGAATTTCTAAAAAGATAAGGACTCAAACAAAATTTTGTAAGGCAAATTACTCTTGTTATGAGGAATGAATGACAAGATAACATCTTAAAAGAAAAGAAAATCAATTTTGCTTGGTCCTATGCAGATATACCCCGGATTGATCCAAACTTAATCATGCATCATTTATCTATTTCTCCAGGAGCTAAGAAAGTCAAGCAAAATTTGAGAAAGATGAATCCGCATGTAGCACTAATGGTCAAAGCTAAACTAAAGAAGTTATTAGATGTCGGATTTATTCGACCTATAGACTATGCTGAATGGATTTCAAACATTGTGCCAGTTTCAAAACCAGATGGAAGCATGAGGATATGTACATATTTTAGGGATGTTAACAAAGCCTATCCAAAGGATTACTTTCCTTTGCCCAACATCGACATAATTGTAGACCTCACAGTAGGCCATACAATGCTATCATTAATGGATGGTTTTTCTGGCTATAATCAAATCAAGATAGCTCCAGAGGATCAAGATAAAATAACATTCACCTGTCCTTGGGGAACATATTGTTGGAATGTCATGCCTTTTGGCTTAAAGAATGCAGGGGCAACTTATCAAAGAGCAATGACGACAATATTTCATGATATGATGCATACCTTCATGGAGGACTATGTAGATGATTTACTAGCTAAGTCATTTACCCGGGCAAAACATCTAGGCATATTAGAGAATTTTTTTGAAAGATTGGAAAAATTCCAAGTTAGGCTCAACCCTATGAAGTGTGTCTTCGGGGTAACATCAGGCAAATTATTAGGCTACATCATGTCAGCAAAAGACATTGAAGTAGATCCAACAAAGGTACAAGCCATCATGGAGATGCCACCTCCCAAGAACATTAGCCAGCTTAGATCTCTACAAGGACGGCTCTAGTGAATTAGGCGATTCATCGCCCAACTAGTAGATAAAAGTCTACCATTCAATCATTTGCTACATAAGAATATACCATTTAGATGGGAAGCCAAATGTGCAGAATCGTTCTGTCAAATCAAGAAATATCTAATGAACCCACCAGTTTTGGTACCACCAATAGCAGGAAAGTTGCTCATCCTCTACATATCAACAAAAAATATATCATTGGGGGCACTATTAGCACAAGAAGATCAAGAAGGCAAGGAATGAGCTATCTATTACATCAATAGAACTTTGAATGGCTATGAACTCAATTACACATTTATTGAGAATGCTTGCTTAGTTGTAGTCTTCGCCTCTCAAAAGTTTCGATATTACATGCTAGCTCACACAATCAAGCTAGTAGAAAAAAATGATCCTCTCAAGTATTTACTCAGCAAAGCAGCTCTTGTAGGCAGATTAGCTAAATGGTTCATGATTCTTAGCGAATTTGATATCCACTACACAGATCATCGGGCTATCAAGGGACAAGTAATTGCAGATCAATTAGCTGAAGCACCACTACCAGATAAGCAACCAATGGAGGTCTAATTACAAGATAGGGATGTCCTTACTATTACCACCAAGAAATGGACCCTGTACTTTGATGGTTCTTACACTCAACATGGCTTAGGTGTCGGCACATTGTTCGTCAATCCTGAAGGACACACCATACCAAGATCATATAGACTCATGCATCTATGCACCAATAATATTGCTGAGTATGAGGCACTAGTCATGGGAATCAAAATGGCCATGGAATGGAGAATCATGAAACTAAAAGTCTATGGAGACTCCCAATTGGTCATAAATCAGATAAAAGATGACAAGCTGTTGCCATACAAAATAATGGTGGATGACTTCAAATAGTATTTTGTACACATCACCTTCAAACAAATACCAAGGTTGGACAATAGAGTAGCCGATGCAATGGCTACTATCGCTTCACTACTACAAATTCTAGAGCAACAACATCATTATGAGTTTTTGGTAGAGCAACTGTTTTCCCCAGCCTATGACAATTTTGCATCCCATGTTATCTATGCCTTAACTGGTTCAGACTCTCCTTTATACAGAACAATCTACAAGTATCTTAAAACCAATACCCTACCTATTGACCTATCTCAAAATAAAAAAACACAACTTTATCCTGCAAGCCGCTCGTTATAGCCTAACTACTTATACTCTTTACCGTCGAGGTCTAGATGGTACACTTCTTTGTTGCCTTGATCGTAATGAATTTGACTGCTTTACATGAACTTCATGAAGGTATTTGTGGTACACATTCAAGTGGTCCTACTCTTGCTAAAAACCTTCTGAGAATGGGATATTACTGGCCACCAATGGAGAAAGACTTATCAATTTGCAAAGAAATGTCCTAAGTGACAAATCCATGGTAATCTTATCCATGCACCAGCATAAGAATTACAACCATTTACAACATCTTGTCCTTTCTTTCAGTGGAGACTTGACTTAGTACACTAGGCAAAATACACCATTCATCTTCAAATGGACACAAGTTCATTATCACTACATCAGAGTATTTTACAAAATGGATTGAAGCAGTCCTAATGACCACAGTAACTCGAAAACAAATTGCCTCTTTTATTCTCAATTATCTGATCTCCAGATATGACATTCCCAGTTCCATCATCATAGATAATGAACGTCCCTTCAAAAACTAGGATGTGTGAGAACTATGTGAACGATTCAAAATCCAACATTGTTTCTCTACACCTTACTACCCACAGGGGAATGGTCAAGTAGAGACATCAAATAAAACAATATTGAAAATCCTAAAGAAAATAATAAATGATGCATGAAAAGATTGGCATGTGCAACTCAACCTGACACTTTGGGCATAGAGGACTAGCATCAGGACACCCACAGGAGCTACGCCATATTCTTTTGTGTATGGATCAGAAGCAAATTTACCTCTTGAGGTAGAAATTCCATCACTTAGAGTATCTTTGAAAGGCCTCATTCCAGATGAGGAGTATTGAGTAAACAGATTGCAAGAACTAGAGCTTCTAGATGAAAAATGACAACATGCCTATAATCACCTCAAAGCATACCAGCAATGCATATGCAGAAGCTACAACCACAAAGTCATCCCTAGGATTTTTAAAGTCAGTTATCTTGTACTCAAAGAAAATCCCAGAAATCAACAAGATCGAGAAAAGAAGGGAAAGTTTGAACCTAATTGGTTGGGTCCCTATGTCATCATCTCAGCCTATGGATCAGGCACCTATCAGCTAACAACTTCAGAAGGAGATGTGCTCAAGAAACCAACCAACATCATCCATCTAAAGAAACACTATACTTGAGTGGTCTAATGCATGGAAAAAGTAAAAAATACAAAAAAATAAAAAAAATAAAAATAAAATAAAAAATAAAAAACAACAAAAAGGTGCAATAAAAACAAATAGTGAAAACCTGGCAACAGGCGCTACTTGTGAGGGAACAACTCCTCTATCTATCATTTCTCATATCTTTTGTATCCAAAGTCAAAACCACTGGCCATTGCCCAACACTTTATAAACAACATTATCCTGGACATACTTAGCGCAGTCACTGTCTTCGCTTATCTGAGAATCAGCTCATTATATCCCACCATGGCTTGGTAATTATTGTACATATCCACATTGATTGGTATCTCTAACTAGGGGCAAATGATACAAATGAAATCACTTTTTACCTTTATACGGTAAAAGTAAATTAGGGTTAGTAGGTGGGGCATGTATTTTGCTCGTTCTCTCGCTTTTAACCCTAGCAAACATCATTATCAAAAGATGAATCAATTAGCACACATTAAACATAGATAAAATTTTAAAATGCGATCAAATCTACAACGATTATCAACTCAACCAAATTTTCAATTTTTTTGATTCATCTCCTGAGGGGGCATTATCAAAACCATTTATCAAATCTAGGGCACGACATTGACATCTCGACACACGACATCACATCGATCAAATTTTGGCAACACATCAGATTTTTCTTTGAATTAATATGTGCATGCACGTCACTTCAAAGAGGGGAAAAATGTAGATGTATAAAAATGACCACTTTCCTAAGTGAATATTTAATATTCATTTTATTCTCATTTCTCTATTAAATTAAATTAAATTTAATTAAAGCATTCACATTCATCTATTTGATTAAATAAGTTATTCAATTTATTTAATTAAATTCACTTAGGCCTTTCATATCATTTAATTGAATAAATCACTTTATTTAATTAAATCCCCTTTCTACTCTTTTTAATTAAATTTACATTTAATTAAATTGTTCACTTCAAATAAATAAATCTAATTTATTTAAATCCCCACTTGCATCTATTTTTGTTGAAATAAGCAATTTATTTTAATGAAAATTACCCCCAATCCACTTGCATTTTCCTACATCTCCCACTTGCCTCTCTAAAGCCCCTTCTAGTTTCTTCTAATCCCTTCTAAATTAGCCTAACCCATCTACTAAATATTGTCACATTCCTTAGTAAAGGTAAGTCACTTCTCAAACCCTCAAAGTCTTTGGAAACCATTAAAGGCTTTATGTCTTCAACAAGTTAACCTTGAAAGTCTTCTAAACCATTAAAGGTTAACTCAACCCTCTTGCATGGTTAGAGACTTTTTGCCTAACTCAACCTTCATCTAACCCAAGGGTCTCATTAAGTATTGATAGCTTTAACCTTGGTTATTTCTTTAACCCTTGCACAAGAGTTTATCCTTTGGGTAAAAGCTTTATCCAATGGATAACCTTAACCTAACCTTAACCCTTAACTCCTAAGGTAACCATGAGGTCTTCTCAAGCATTTAATGCTTCTTACATCTCCTCTCAAGTAGTCTTATGTTGACAAGTGTCACCATTTCATTGGTGAGAATTGTAAACATGGATTGATAACTTTCAATCCTGACCCTTGATAGGATCATGCAATCTTGACCCTTTATTTCCCTATTTTTCCTATAAATAGAGTCATTCTTCTATCATTCAAAAATCCAAGTTTCATGCATCTAATCTATACTCATTTTATCAAGCATTTTAGTCTCTCTTTGAATAGAAATAATCTAATAAGCATTTTAGAATTATTTCTCTTTATCATAATAATCATATTAAGCTAGTGTATCATGTTAGGATAGTTCTTTTACTAATCCTTTTATCTTATCATCATATACATGCTAGTTTAGTTCATCTTTTGTTAATATCATGCACATTAGGATTGCATTCATGTTAAAGTGATCAAACATCCCTCATTTTCATGATTGTCATCCCTAAGTCACTTTTCTCAGTGATCTAAGAGCAAAGGCATTGGATTGAGGGGTATTCTGAGATAGAGAACAGTGGAACATCCCTTGGGAAGTTGAGCTATTCCATATAGTTCCATAACTTGCACCAAGAGTCCCATTGGTGTGTGGATAAGTCTTGAATTTGTAATATTCATTTCATCGCACCACTTTTCCCGCACACACCTAGGAATGGCTCCTAGCCTCGACATCACATGTGAGTATTAGATTTACACATGCACATCAATAGGAACACAATGCTCAAACCTGAACTACCACCAAACTTGGTTGAAGTAGAAGGAAATGACTATATGGTTGTATCACCCCTCTAGTAGACAGTTCCTCTACATGCTGAACAACTACTTGTGTATCCCTACCCACATGAACATCCTAAGGTAGGGTCTCCATATGACTCCACCTGCTATCAATCTGTGTAAGCTCATCCTCCAATGGAGAAGATCTCCGAATCACCACTCATAGGTAAGTGGATAAGCAAATACCCTAGGCTGCTCTGGGACTAAGTCTATAGGGATTCCAATAGGCCTAGTGTAGGTAATATGCTTGAACATCCATACTTGTAGTAGTGTGCATGTCATCAGGCTGCATCCCTACCCAAATACATACTCCCCAAGAGTATACCCTCCTATGTCTCTCCATCGCTCAGATAGTGTAGATGAGTCCTCCATGCATGTGTGTGTCGCGCCCATTAGGGCACACTACTAATGCAAGGGTCGCGATCATGAGACACCTCACTAATGTAACCTTGTCGTTAGGGTGTAGGAGCCAATTGACTATGATACAACCCCTCATCTTGAACCGAGCATCACTCTACCCATAGCATTCACCTCCTCTCTCCTATAATCCTCCTCAGTATGGTTAGATTGATATCTCATGGTCTCCCCCCTGTTGGAAAGGTGCAAGATGCGGTATACATCCTTGATGGTGACCATCATCCCCTCCATAGGTAATAGGAATGTCGAGGTGTCTACATCCCACCTCTCTATCAATGCCATCAACATCGCTGAATGGAATCTGATGGTCAACATAGTCATCGCATACCACAAGCCCACTGTATGCAACAAATCCCTCTCCTCCGCTGTTAGCCTTGTGATCTGCTCCCAAAGGCTCCAGAAGGTGAGCCCGTCACTATGCTCACATATGTATGGCACTTTCTACCAAAAGTAAAGCAACCTATCATCAATAATCGATCATCATCATTATCATGTAATCAAAACATTCATTCTATCTATTCTAGCATTCAATCATCCGATCCTGTGTCACCACTAGTCACCCTGGATAGGGACTAGGATGCCCTATCGGGACCAGGTTGCCCTAGGGGGACAAGGGTGCCCTAGGACCCCAAGGTGCCCAAAGAGGTGACACGAACCCAATTTTGGCAATGACAACATCATCATCCCTAAAATAGTGAAAGCATGAAAAATTTAAAAGAGGGTCAACAGAAGGTCAACTCACCTCGTCGAGTGGCCGACCGACGAGTATAGATTGATGCATAATCTCCATCCTCATAGGTCACTCAGGTCAGCGTCAAGGCATGATGGCTAATATGTCAGCTTCTATGTAGTGAATATTGCCAAAAAGTCAAAAAATGACAAATGAAGGTGTCACTTTCATATTTATGCATTATGAACTTTTTCACTTTATGTTTTTCAGTTGAAACCCTAATTTCTGCACTTTTTCTTCAACCTATCATATCTTGAACTAGGGAGCTCTGATTCTCACATCATCAGTAACGTTGGAATCATGAGTTCACCCTCTCACTCCACGTTAGTTCCATAACATGCTTGAATGAGTAATCAAGCCTTGTTGTGAACTTTGTCAAAATCTATCACAATTCGCTGTGGTAAACATGATACCCTGTTTCACCTCACTAATAAGCAAGCTGAAACAAGGGGGCATATAGATAACCATGAATTTCATCACCTTCCTTAGTAAGCATTAGGTGATTTTATGATCTAACATGTAGTTTTGTAGGGTGTGGTTCCTAACTATGTACTGCAGATACCACTGGGGGCTTTGTCCGACAACTTATGGCTATATCCTTTTCAAATGATGTTTAATTTTTTGTACTTTAGCTTGCATATCCATGTAGTGTCATATGACCGCTAAAGTGGGGGCTAAATGTAGTGTCATAAATTGTACACCCTTGCTAAGGGTGGTGCAATTTCACACTTAGGTTAACACCCACCTTAGTGTGTCTTGCATCTTAATTAATGCGGTACAATTTTACATTTCTAATTTCTCTTTAAAAATTTAATTAATCAATTTAATTAAATCTAAGTCATGTTTCATCACTTTACATGTTATAAAATTGGGCCCTTTACCCTAAGTGTGCCCCTTTCCATTTTATTCCTCCAATGAATCATTTAATCATAAACCCTAATTATGTCCTATTTTGATCTTTTAGGCCCGACTTTGCATATCAAAACATCTCAGAATCATCTGTAACTTTGGGTTCTCTCTAATATTATCATATCTAACGATCTTGAAAATTTGCTGAAAAGTTGGTTGGACCATGGCGGGAACGCACATGGTCCTCGCTTTTTTCCCAAAATTTTGGGAGCATAATCTTATGATATAATAATGCTTAACCCCAAAATATTTGTGGGAAATTCAAATTCTAGGCCGGCCTAAGCATAAAATTAAGATCTAGGGTTTCATACTTAAGAGCTCTCTTTCTTCATTTGAATGCATCTTCTTCTAAGAATCTAAGAGAAGGTTGTTGGAGCATAAGAGCCTTTGCAGCGAAAGATTAGATCTTTGAGGTCTTCAACAATATTCAACATTCATCCACCAAACATTCATCAAGCATCATTTTATCAATTGGGCACTTTTAAAGATGTAGAAGAACAATAGGAAATCATCGACTGATGATTGACTTGTACCTCTCCCTTGGGGTTGGGTATGGTTTCATGTTGTTTTCATGCCTTTGCATAAGCATCATTTTAATTCATATTAATTCTTTAAATCATTTTGCATCATGTATTTAGAGCATTTATTTTGTCAATTATAAGCAATTAGGGTTTACTCTTTAGGGTTGCTCTAGATAGTTTGCTTTCATTTTAGGATCTTGCATGTACACAAAGATTTTGCACACATATTTTCAGTATATTATCGGCTATTTGTGGAGGTGGAAATCACCAACACAAGGGTTTGACTAAAGAAAAACCTTATATAGCCACCCCAAACCCTATTTTTCAGCTTCAAGTATAGGTTTGGATCCGAGCGTCACTGGAAGTTTCAGGACCAAAAGAGCACACAAAGACAATTTTTGGTCGTAGATCTCAGAAAAAACCTATGGATAGGGGCGTGGTGCCCTGGTCCTACCCAAAATAGTGGTGTGGTACCATGGTCCTGCCCTCTATCAATAGGATTTGGTAGAACAATGTCTTATAGGCTTTAGAACCCATCCTGTTTGTTTTGTTTGCCATAAACCTGGTCACACTGCAAATGTTTGCAGAGACAAACCTAATAGAAATGCAAGTTACAATACTAATGATAGGTATGTGTCCAATAAATTTGAAGGTCATTGCTTCACATGTGGAATGTATGGACATAGATCTATTGAGTGCAGATATGGAGCAAACAATCATGTACCGCACATGCATGCAGGACCAAATAGTGACCGGATGAGGAACTTTGACAACCGGGTAAACCTAAACTAGAAAAGACCCTATGAAAATCGGTTTAGTCCATTTGAGATGGAAAAGGTAACAAATGTTATTTGCACCATCTGTAATAACTTTGGTCATGTCGCTATGAACTGCAGAAGAAGAATAGGAAGAGGAAATGCAAGACCTTGGAGATCATCTGGTATGGCCTGTTATCACTGTAACAAACTAGGGCACTTAGCAAAATTTTGTAGATCTAGAAATAGCAAACCGATCAATTCTTCTAAGGATCAGAAAGGAAAATAGAAAGTTAATGCTGAAGAAACCAGAGAGGAAATGAATCGGATTTGGAAGAAGAAAAGTGATGACTCACCTGGAGAAGAAACTGCTCCTTCACCCAGTGAAGAGAACCTTGCACCGGTGACTTAAGCCTTTTTAATATGGCTAAGGGGAGCTTAATGGTCAAATTACCTTCGGACCCCTTGAGAAAAATGCGCAGTAAAAGAATTTTGAAACATGAAATTTTGGTAACTTTTTGTCAATATGTTATCAACCGGTTTTCTCATTGAGCGGTGAAATTAGGGTTTGTAACCCTAATGGGCGAGCATTTAATGCAGAGGGTAAGAAAGGATAAAAGAAAGTTTTACTTTGTCATTTTTACCCTAACGCATTCGATAAAAGAAATTTGGAGCACCTGCTGAGCTGAGAAATATTGTTTTTTGTCAATTGCTGAATTTCTTTGTGATTTATGTAATTAAGTTGAATTGAAGGTTGCAGAAGGTCGAACTGGTGTGTAGTTGGGCATTTCAATCGATAATTGGGGCAACAAGCATAAAATGAGGTATTTCTTTGAACATCCTACTTTGAATCTTGTTCGTCTGGAATGACATCAACTTCAAAGATTGTAGAGAGGTTAATGATTACTTCTGAGCCTATGGAAGCTGTAGAGACAGAACAAATTGTGTCGTATAATGCATTATCACAAGTTCTGAGTGGAGTTCTGATCAAAGGTGATTTATCTAGTTATATTGACCGCACGATAGAAGATTTATGATCTCTATACATTTATACACAGTTGAAATCACTTTGTGATGAGAATGAAAAGATTGAAACAAAGTATGCTAGGGTTTTCAAAAAGGGTTTTCATAATGCCGCTTAATTTCTTGAAGATTTCAAGGATGAGCACATCAGAATCATTTTGAGTCGAGTTCATGGAGAGAATATGTATTTAGAGAGAACTCACACAATAACTAAGGAAGCCATTCAGGTTGTAACTGGTTATTTCTCAACCGACGAATTACCTATTCTCAAATGAATTTCAAAAGATATGGTATTCTCTTTAATTGGTTCTACTTCTGATAAGCATACCTTTTTTATCAACAATATTAGAGACCCTACAGTGAAACTAGCAACAATGGTGATAGGCTACCAAGTATTTTACTCTAGTAGACTTAATAGTGTTCCATCTACAACAATTCATAGAGCTCACATAATGATTGTTGATAATGCAAATTATGATCTCTGTGAAGCATTCAAAATGCAATTATTTTAAAATTTGCAATCTATTAAAAAGGACAATAGTAAAAAATTCAAGTATGGTCAGCTATTGGTCAGGTTATTCTTCTATTTCCATAACTTTCTACCAGGAATTAGACACATTGAGTGGTCAAAAGACCTACTAGTCTCTACACAAATCAAGAACAACAGTAAGGCTATAAAGAATACTTTCCCTACAGCGATGAATAAGTATTTTAATGAATTTCAGAAAAAGATGAGCATGAGAATGAGACTACCAGAAGATGTGGTAAGGCACTTTGAAAAAGACATAGTCTTTACTATTACTACTGACTTTTGCTTGATGCAAGCAATTGAGCCAAGAGAAGAAGAGATGGAAGACATGAGTTATGAGGTGAACTATGATCTACTGGTTGGTTATGCTAATACCCTATTAGCATCTCCCAAAGACAAAAAGAAGGTAAAATTGGACATTGTGGCAGTCCAAAATGCACTAGCAGAAACTAGTATTGCTCCTATCACTAATGTGAAAGGAAAGAAAAAGAAAACTGACTCACCTCCAGTGATAAAGACTAAAATGGTGACTCAGAGTTTCCTAACCAAAAAGGAACTGACACCTAAAGTATATACAAAGAAGGAGAATGCACCAAAGAAGAGGAATCAAAAACTTATTCTCCAACTAGAATCTGAAGGTTCAAATACTGAAGAAGAACCTAAGAAGGTGAAGGCTACCGGTAGAGTAGTAAAAATAGTTAAGAAAGTACCAAAGGAAACTATGCCTATTGATATAGAATATTTCAAGCATGAAACCCATTTTGAAAGAACAATGAAGACACTAGGGAGGATTAGGTTTGACAATGTCAAAGAGCATTTTGATTCCTTCACTGTAAATGAGAAAGAGCAAGTCATTCAATAGGTAATCACTCATTTGTGTCATTACAGTAGATATCCACATGAATTGGAAAAGGATATCTCAAATGCTTTGTACACTATTCTTTTGAACAAATGGGAGGAAGCTATAAAATTAGAAAAAGATCATTGATGAAATATTTGTACAATATTTTTCTGAACTTTCTAAAGATGATATTAGTGTTTGAGTTGCTAGATATAAATCTTAGTTTATGTTCAAAGCAAGAAAACTGAAGTTACTCAGCAGAAAGAAGGTGATTGTTGAAACTTAGACCCATCGAATAGCATGTGAAATCAAAAGAATGGAAGAACTCATCCAATCCTCTATGAATAAGGATAATTTTGTTGATGATATCAATCGATCAGAACTAGATGAAGAAGAGATTATTCAAGCTAATGAGGTCTATCCTCTCATGAAAAAGGATGACTCCATTATTCATGTTATTGATGATATTCAAGACACAATTGATATATCTGGAGACAACACCACACCAGATATGGAGCCTCCTGCAATTACTGATGTAAAAGTTACCTTAGTTGAGCAACCAACAACTCAACTAAAAGTGGACAATCCATCGGAAATAGAACAACTGGAGAAACCCCAATCTCCATCGGTCATTCAAGTTATTCAGAAGGAACCTACTGAAATTGTTATCACACAGTCCTCTAAAAAGGAAACAAAGAAGAATACAAAAAAAGAAATCATTAAGGTTGTATCCTCTGAATCAACAAAGTAGAAGCAAATTGATGAATATGATGATGATTCTTTAAGTATTTCAGGACCTATTGATATGAACAACTTGAGCACATCAGAAATGATGAAGATTGCAAGTGTCATGCAATCTAGAGTTCATAAAAAGAGACCGAAAGAGCAAAGGGTTGAAGCTGAAACAATTTAGACTACAGTAGATATTTTATTTGGTCTGCTATCAGAAACATCTACAACACATCTACCTACACCTATTAGCAAACTTGGTCAGTTAGTTGTAGATGCATCTGATCAAATCAAGTCACTAGAAGATGCTGCTCAACTCTATGCTGAAAAGAGTTACAAGAAGAAGTATGGAGAAAAACTAGTAAAGGATATTGATAGTGGAAAAATGGCTCTGACACACAACAAAGATTTGTTGAGAAATTCTATTAAAATAGGAGGAAAGTATCTTTCTTCCACCTCTATCGTTTCTTTCTTTTATTCTAACATTTCAAAAAGATAAATAGAAATAGAGAAAGAGCTAGAAAAGATATGCAAGGCATATGTCCTACTTGAGGACTCTATATTTGCCTTTAGCAAATCTGTAGATGATTTGCCTACCAGGCTAGACATCTATGATAATGAGAAGACAAAGAGACTCCTGTCTCTCAAGGAACTCAAGAGTCTGCTCACATCACAAGTAGACATATTACAAAGAGCCTACTCAAATGCAGAAGCTATCCTAGCAACTCCCGAAACCTGCACACTGGACTCAATGGATATACTGAGAATGTGTTGGAATCATGGACCAATGCTTTGTCACAATTAAAGAAGAGCTACAATGTTATTTTCATGAGAATTGCTTATGCCTGAACTTTGATTTTTTAGTTTGTATATGCTAAACACTTTGATACAAATTTTCTAGATATATATATATATATATATATATATATATATATATATATATTGCTTTTTCAATTGGCATTATTGTCAAAGGGGGAATAGAAATATGTATGTGTGTTTTTGAAATTTTTGTATAATTGTATGCATTAAGGGGGAGCATGAGTACATGTGTAAATTTACTATGTATGCACACTTAGCGGTATTATTGTAAAATTTTCTAAGTGTTGCCATCAATGCCAAAGGGGGAGATTGTTGGCTTGATGATGATTGTAATGTATTCATCATATGTTGTCATTGATGAAACACTCACACACACACATGATTATATTGACTATCGGTGTAACTTTAATTATTTACACTGTCAACCGATATACTTAGTGGTTAATCTCTAACTAGTACTTTGTGTTAACCGGTATGTGCATAAGAGACAATATGTGATTATACTAAGTCGACATCAAGATGAAGATCAAGATGGAGATCAAGCGGATATTCAAGGACAACGGTTCATATGTTTTACTCAAACCGGTATTTGGTAATTTTGTGATGAGTTGCCACATTTTGTGATGAGTTACTAGCACCGACTGCTTGGCGGTAATTTTTGTGATGAGTTATGATCACTTATCCAGATACACTGCACCTAGGAAATTGTGTTATGATTTCTTATGGCCGACATGAAATCATAAGGTTTATATATTGACATCGCTTGAAAGTGTTATGTTATGTGCAAAAGGAAAAAGAGTTAAGTTGCAGAGTATGCACTGTTGAATATGTTTAAAAGGATCTGATCAAGCAAGTATTGTGCTACTCAGAATAGATCAAACCATTCTTGTTGTTTTCTAACAATTACAGCATAACCAGGTAAGCTCTAACAACCTTCAATGTATAAATCCTTTAGCAGGGTGATCCATTAGTTTGGATTTAGAAATCCTCCACCGAGGTTACTCCTAACAGGGTACTGCCTTTAACAGGGCATAAGCTTCTAATCAAGCTTTGGGATCTCTAACAAGATTTGCTCCTAGCAGAGCAGTTTGTACACCTTAACCGGTC
The DNA here is from genome assembly GCF_030272615.1 of Cryptomeria japonica. NCBI lineage: Eukaryota > Viridiplantae > Streptophyta > Pinopsida > Cupressales > Cupressaceae > Cryptomeria > Cryptomeria japonica. The sequence goes on along the minus strand of NC_081413.1, from coordinate 58,054,607 downwards.
AATTATCTATTACTGTAGATAGTTAACTTGTGAGTTCCATATCATCATGGTTTTTTACCTATTTGGGTTTTCCACGTACAAACATGTGTTATGGTGGATGCTTTACCTTTTGTGGATGTTGTTATATCATTTTTGATTGCAAGCATTGTGTTTAAAAGCTTTGTTAAGTTCATCTACTGGTTAGTGTTTGAAGTAGTTTTATTTTTGGTGTCACTGATTCACCCCCACCTCTCAGTGATTTTCAAGTCCATCATATAATAAACTTTAAAACTTTAACAATCACCCAAGACTTCTTTCAATAAAACTCAAAAATAGTATAGGTAATAACTAAAGTCATACTGTTGATCAGATTTATCAAACTGCTCATCTAAGTGTTCATTAACATGCATGTAATAGAAATATATCAACTCAACACAAAATAAATCAATCAACACATGAACACAAATATTTTGACATGGAAAACCAAATGGGAAAAACCATGGCGGGAATTGGTACCTACGAGAGTTTTGCACTCTTTTGAAATGCACCCTGTTAGGAGCCTAGCCTAGTTAGGAGATTACAAATATGTCTGCGGTTAGGAGTAGACCCTATTAGGAGTCCCTCGATTAAGGGATTTACCTTAGCTCTATTAGGAGCTTTACTTTTTTAGGAGTAACCTTGTGAAAGGATTTAGAACCTAAGCTAAGGAGTCACCTGGCTAGGGGATTTATACAATCAGGCCTGTCAGGACCTTCCTAGTTAAGGAATTTTGAGTCTCCTACAACTGTTAGGGAATACCAGATGTATGATCTAAAAATAGCACACTTTGCTTTCTTGTATAGATCCTTTTCTTCTCCAATATTCTTCTCACTTGAAGACACACACACACACACACACACTATTTTGACCACACACTCTTTTTCTAATCACCGACATAGTAAATCATCACAGACTTACCCTAAAAAGACTTTACAGCTTACTTGATTAAAAAACCCTAAAATTTACATCATAGATCATCAAATATCTTTACAAATCATTATAGATCATCATATGGATCATTACAACAATTTACAAATCAATTACAACCATTGAATGATCACCACACCTCAATCTGATACACTTTCAAACCCTTAGCTCATTATACCAAGCACTTCACACGTTCCCAATAAATTTGCTCTTTTATGGTGCCAAAACATAATTTAAACACTTCACACAGATTCAGCCATGTCATCACCATCTTGCAAACATAATGTAATATACTGCTGAACTAAAAAATCATTACGAGTTATAAGATTTGAATACTGGTTCTTAACCCTAGTAAAACCCTACAGAAAATACCTCAGTCAATCTCAAACATGACTTTCGGTAGCCAAAACATGATGCGGTTCTAGTCATAACCTCATTACAATGTTACAAACACACATTCCAAACCGCAACACCAAATTCTAGATCAATCTCAAGATCCAATTACTTAAGCATAACACAGTTTCACATTTACCGGTTAAATTCCTATTTGCTAGTTAACTGTCAAATCCATTCCATAGCTTTCCGGTCAATCATAGATGACTTAGATAACATGATAGAACAATATAACCATAGTTTCCATCAATAAAAACACAAACTGATAATCAAGTCATCAAACAACATCTCAACTATATCATCACCAACAGTTCTTATACTGGTTCATCAATATCATCAATAGTTATGCGAATATGGCAACATTATGCTCTCTCTCTCTCTCTCTCTCTCTCTCTCTCTCTCTCTCTCTCTCTCCCTCTCTATTTCTTTCTCTCCCTCTCTCTTTCTTTCTCCATCCCTTTTCCTTCCACCTTTCTTTACTCTAAGTAATGCGTACGAGTTTTTTAACATAAAAACTGCGTACAGGTTATTGGAATTATGAACGTTGGTTCATTAGGATATTTTAGGGACTAAATATGCGAACTAGTTAACTAATCATCACCCATATGCATTTCTTTCAAATAAATTTTTTGATCAATGGTCTCAGTGGCCACATAAGCACTTTTGGAACTTGTTGAAGGCCCCATTGCAACTGATTCCGTAATTCTGCGATAGTTTTATGTCAAATTAAGGGAATATTTTTTTTTATGAGTTCAAATGATTGAATTGTTGTTCTAATTGGTTTGTTCAATGTTATTTTGATTGTTTAATAGTTTTGATTATTAAAAATAATGATAATACACATTGTTATGGTGATTTCATTGTATGTTTTTGAAACATATATGTGCAAAATGATTCTATTTCAGACAATCATTATTAACGATGGGAAAAAACAAGCGAGGAACATCCAAACAATGAGAGGTTGAAAAGGAAAGAAAAAGGGAGCGTATGAAGAGATTATGTGAACTAAGAACAATTGTAGTGTCCACCCTTGATTTGACTTATTTTCACTAGAGTTGACTTTTATATTATTCTTGATAGACTTATCTAGACTATATTTTGATGATTTGGATGATGATTACTCATGTGCTTCAGTGACTTATGATTTATGTTAGACACTATTGGACATATGCTATTTTGATTATCTATATGGATGTTGGTATTATCATGATTGATCGTGTGATTTGATGATGCATGTACTTGATGGATTTTATATGCTCACTATGTGATGGATTATTGATAGATTAGATTATCTTGGTTTTGATGATGATTTTGATTACACTAACCCCTTTATGATTACATATGATGGGATGTTTATGAGATGTGTTTGACTCTTGTTTGACTGTCTTCATGATAGATACGATTCCATATCACTCATTGCGAGTGGGATGTGTCGTCGTGATTCTCTATCACTTGCTTGTTCTATATATGTATATGTATATGTTGTATTGTCATTTTGTGGTTGCAGGATTTTGCAGGTACTAGACATCGACTCCACCTGGCTTCATAGGTTTGAGCATGTCTTTAGTTCCAATGGCTTATGTTGTTCTGAGATGGCATGAGTTTCCCCTCACATACTCTAGGTCTAAGTAGTTCACCGTGAGTAGTCAGCGTCTTGGCATAATTCACCATGTCAGTTAGTAAGCTTGGTCTTTTGGTATTGTGAGTTCAATTTATGCCGATTGATTTACTTGATTATGTTAGAGTAATTATGTGGCTCTTGATGTGTAGTTATATATTTGGTAATGTTAATTTTAGTGTATTTAATTTATAAGTTTTGAATATTTAATTATTTGGTATTTATATTTATTTCATAATTAATGTTTATTAATTTTATGATTATTTAATAATTGATGAGCCTTATTGTTGTTTAGTATTTATTTAATATTTGTGATTTAATATTTAATGGTATTTGATTAATTATTTATTTATTTCACTTTCTATCATTTAATATTTACTTGATATCTTACATTTATTTGGTTTTTTAATTTATTTTATTAGCTTTTGGTTTATTTAATTTTAATCCCCTTATGAATTATTTATTTCAGCTTATATTTATTTAATTGTTTGACTTTTATTCCTAAGTGGGGTGTATGAACACATTAAATTAAATAAAGAAATAAAACATTCCCACTTATCTGGATAAGAATATTTCATTTACCTTACCTACCCTTCACTCTCATTGGTCGAATTCAAAATGGGTGAATAAATTATATTATATGGTGGGTTGGTAAAAAATACTCCAAAATGGAATATTTTGATTGGCAGAAATTGAGGCTAGGGTTTTTGGATTATTGTTGCTTTTTATTTTCTTTCCTGTGAAGTTTTTCGGGTTGGTTTTTGCTCCTCTAGAAAAATTTTCAGCAAGCTTCTTTCTTGGCTTTGGATTTCTTCTCTCTGGGTTTTAGCTGGAGCTTGGATTGGATTTGGTTTGGCTTGTGGGAGCTCTTCTTTAGCTTCATTTCCATTACTTCAAGTTGCAGGTTGAAGTTCTTCACTTTGTATTTTGTTTTTCAATGGCTTCTCTGTGTATGCATTGTGTCTGCATTATTTTGGGTATTGGGTTGAAATAATATCTTATTCTATAGTTTATTATTGCTGAAAGGAAATATTTGGGGAGAAACTTTATAATATTTGGGTTTTGTATAGTTGCTGGAATATATGTTTTAGGTTTCCTATGTATGGCATTTCACGACTCTGTGAGAAATGGTTCTAAAGTTATTTGATGCAAATCTTGGTTTATGGGCTAAGTTATTTTATTGTGTTTATACCCAATAATTCCTTGTTTTTGGGTGTCTCTTTGCATATGTTTTTTGAGCCTTTTTTTAAATTTTGTAATTTATTATTTTACCCGAAATTTTTTTGAGTTTTTCGTAAGTTTCGTGCAAAAGTGTTGTTTCTGTGAAAGCATTGTCCTGTGTTGCATTTGCGCTATCCTGTGTTGCATTTACGCTGCTTTGCGCAACATAAGCATTATCTTAAGATGCATAAGCATGAATCTAGAAACATAAGCATTGTTTCAGAATGCATATGCACGATTCTGGAATGCAAAAGCGTTGTCCTGTATTGCATTTGCGCTGTTCTGTGTAGCATAAGCGCTGTCCTATGGGGAAAAAGCGCTAATCTGACTGTGTTTTGTATTTTCCCAATTTTGGTCAGTTTTGAAGTATTTTCTTGAAATGATTTTTGTACCAGAGGATTTAATTGAGGTCTGTTAGTATTTCCCAGTTTTGGGTTTGACCGGTTTTGATGCATTTTGATAGTTTTGAGTATATTTATTCTTCTATGCATTGTGAGTATTTTAGACTCTCTTCCATGTGGATAGGCCATGGATGATCGAGATATTTTCTATGCTATTTTTGGACCAGAAAGTGAGTAGGCCTTGCTGTGATGTTATTCTTTATTTGATGGCAGCATTTGATGGCTTGATATGCCTTTGTTATTGCTAGCCAAGAGGCTCATTTTGTTATATTGATGTTGTATATGTTGTTGTATCCCTGTTCATGTTGTAAGGGCATATGTGAAAGTTGTTGGCTTCTTTGAGTATTATTTTCATGTAATTATGTTGGTAGAGCCTCTTGTGATTTATTGTTGGGCCATGTTAGGAGGAGTGGGCTTCGTTGTGATAACCGGGGTCACGAGAGATAGGCTTGCATGAGGTTCCTTGTAAGGATGCATGAAGTCTAGACCACCAGGGCACATTGGAGTTTTCCATGATTTGTAAATAAGTGATAACCTAATAATTGGTGGGTTGGGTAGTCAGATTAATTAATAAGATGATAAAATGATTTGTGCCTCATGACTTAGTCCTAGGGAGGATGTTTTAGGATAAGCATGAGAAGGCCATGAAGATGGAAAGTTAATCTCCCTTAGTCTCTCATAGGTTGAGATGGCTCCACATGTCCATCAGCTAGTGCCTTGCATCATTATGTTATTATGTTATGAGGATGGAATGTGATGACACTCCACTCCTACATGTGTTTCCCCTTTATGATTTGTGATTATGCTTGTTGGATGCATTTATGCCTTGATGAGTTTTACACCTCTGGGAGTTCATTCTTGTTGTAAGTGTGATTTCTTGCTTGAGAGTCCTTGTGTGGTTAGTCTCCTTGGTTATAGGTGCCAGCTTAGGTTTAGAGTATGTGTTGGGACCTTGTGTCATCTCCTATCACGGGGGGTGGTTCCTTTGGTTCCACATGGTCAGGTGGTTGGTGCTTTTTAGCCATTGGGATGTTCTCTTGGATTCGTCTTCTTGTGTGGATATGGATTCTTCTTCATGATGTACTATGGATGTACCTTGTAGAAGATTTATGTAATAGATAAGATGGAATGCATGTAATGTAATATCTTTGTATATAATAGATGTAATCTTTTAGTAGAAAGAGCTATGCTCATGATGTATTTAATGTACTTATATTTGTAAGATTAGTTGTAGTTGGAAATTAGAATTTAGAGATATTATATCTGTACTATTGTAGAGATGTGATTTTATGAATCATGGAAATAAAGTGGATTATAGTTGGAATAGAATGGAATTGCATTAGGGATTAGTAGTATTATTTCATGGAATTTTTATATGCTAGTTAGAATGTTAAATAATCTTGAAAGTGGAATATTCGTGGATCAATGAGTGGATATGCTAGAAGAGGTTAATTGGATCTAGTAAATAGGAATGATTCACATAGATGCATTGGTAGAAAGGAAATTATGCATATCATGAGGAAAAAGTAATGTTATAGGTTGCATATCTCATGGTTAAAGAATTATATTATGATGCATTAATGAAGGTGAAATATACCTATCGTGTGTGTAGTATGTTATTATGGAAATGACTTAAGTAATGATGTTAAAGTACCCTAGAGAAAGATTATCGATGTGTTATTTCCGCTTGCATTAGTTGATGAAATGAACAATGATGTATGTTCATATTGATTAATTGGTTAATAAATGAAAATAGGTGGAGATGTTATATGTTATATTAGGTGTTATTAGATGTTAATTAAGAAATTTTTTATCTCCATTTGTATACTATTGTTTAGTTTCTTAAGGGTATTTTGGCAGACATTACAACAATGGGACAATAATGTATGTCATCTACACCATCTCAATTAGATGTACCAAATGAACTTAATGCAAATGAAGAAGAAATCACAATCAATAATCAATCAAACAATGAACATGCACCAACTCAATTGGATTTACCAAATGTATTTGATGCAATTGAAGAAGAGACCACGATCAATAATCAATCAAATGATGAACATGCACCAACTCAATTTGATTTACCGAATGGACCTAATGCAATTGAAGAAGAGACCAAAATCGATAATCAATCAAATGATGAACATACACCAACTCAATTTGATGTAATGGATGTACCTAATGCACATAATGCACCAATTTTAAAACCTCCTATTATTTGTAGGAAACCAGAGTATCTAATTGACATTGATGAGAATATTTTGAAGCCAATGCTTGATAAATTAAATGAATGAACTTGTAGAAGAATGGTTAAAATAATATGGCAACACTATTTTGAAAGCTTAAATAAATCTGCAAGATGCCAATTAATTGTTGAAATGATTAGGAATTTGAAATTTAGAGAGATAATCAAAACTCTTGGCTTAAGATCATCCAAAAATAATAGTGAAAAAATGATTGTGAGAAATCTATTTCATGAATATCAAGCAATTGGCTCAAAATAAGGTACTAAAGATTCTAAGGCTACTCAACGTGTTATTACTGTTAGGTCCAACTAGGAAAGCTAATGTATTGATAGGGGAGGGGTGAATCAGTACTTCAAAACTTTTCTTCAAAAACAATCTTACTGTTAAACATAAACTATGTATAGCTGATCTCATAATATATAAAGCTAAAACATAATCATAGAAATAACATCCATACACATTTCACTACTGCAATAATAAAGGTTGCTCGTTAGAGCTACATGTTTAGCTATTTCTGATAGCTTGCCCTGTTAGGAGTATCAAGATCTTTATATCTACCTTGCTAAAGGATTTTACAAACACTTTTACAAAATGTTGTACCTGGTTAAAGGCTTTACAATTTATAGACTTTGTTAGAGTCTTTTACCCTGTTAAAGGTTTCTATTACAACTCAAATAGTTCAATAAAAAATATTTACAAATATCTACAACTTTACATCTGAAATGTTATAGCAAACTCTATGTGCTCAATATGAAATTACCTTGCTCATAGCATACCTCGGTAATTGATAAATCAACTCGGTGACCTCTTCTGTATACTCTGTCCCTTAACTATTTTATGAAAAACCTTCTCTGTGACCTCTGAATATCTCTGTCACTCTTCACACCTTATCTTCTCTCATGATTTTCTTTTTCAAATCATCAATCTTCAATCTTCCCTTTTTGTCTTTTTAGATATTCAAATCCCTCTGAATATATAGATCTCTGAGGTGGTGATCTTGTTCATGCATTGATCATACAAACATGTTTTATCGAATGAAAAAACATAGAAATTATTTCATTTGATAAACTTCCTCAAAATCATACAAAATCTTCAAGTGCAATTCCCTATGTAATAACGGTTCCTTGTTCTCGAATCTTGTAACACATTTCCATATATGTGTCTAGGTTCATTGAATCTAGTAACACATTTCCACTCGGTTCAGATTAACTCGGTATACCTTCTTTGCTGCTTGGTAGACATAGGAACTTTACTCGATAGGCAGCTCGGTATCTCTCATCTCGGTGACTAGCCTTTCTTCTGTAACCGACAACCTTAGTACTTACCGACTGAATATTTTGGTAGTATTAATTGACTAGAGTATATAGGATGACTTTGGACATAAAACTAATGACAACTTAGTAAATAGTAACAATCACATCAACCATAATGAGCAATAAAAAAAAAGATCATTTTATAAGGAAAACAAGTAAGTCGTTAGACATAAGTAGAACAACATTACATAAAGCATTAGAGAGGCGGGATAAAATAGAGGATCCTAACAATAATTCTCTTTGGGTATTCTCGAGTAGACTACCATGCAAAGACAAGGCTGTTGTTGATGCACTAAGAACATTAATTTAAATTTTTTGGCATAACAACACAAGGGTTTCGCCCAACCAAAGAGATGTTGTTAGAAGGCGAATTGGATCTAGAAATTGTGAGCCACATGAGAAACACTATTTGGATATGAATCAAACAAAATTATATGAAAGATTCCTTGAAAAGTTTCCTAAAATAAGAATTAGTCAAAGATTTTTTGAAATGGCAAAATATTTTTATTAATTTTTTCATGCACTATGATATTTAATCATGCACACACCATGTGTTGTTGTAGGATTCATTAAGATTTTTCATGCACTATGATATTTATCGTCATATATGTTTTACTTTGCATACTATGATGTTTTGCAGGATGATGGCGTTCTACACTCACATGAGAATGGTTGATGTTGTCATTGATGGGAACCAACTGGTAATAGGATTCTACAGGTTCACCAACAACGTAAACATCATTCACCGGCACCAGCAGACACAACAAGTTTACTCATCGACATCTAGTTTACACTGTCAACGAAGCATACCAACATCTAGGACAACATGAGACAAGTGTTGTTTATATGAATTATATTGTAATGTAATTAGTTATTTGTAAGCCGACATGATGTACTGTAAAGACTCATATATGTATGCAATCTTTTAGGTCATTTTTGATATAGCATGGAGAGGAATTTATGTAATGGTATTAGGTAAAAGTTAATGAAAATATTTTTTAAGAAGGCAAATAGGTTATGTGAATGAATATCATTTACTGACAGGTTTTTGATTAAGGTTTCTGATAGAGCTTAAATCAGTATTGAATCAAGCATTGCGGATGCTATTTTGAGCAGTACTTTGTCTTAGATTTAATTATCCATTTTGTAGTCAGTGAGACTCTTTCATTGAGCAGTGAGCTCTAGGCTGTTGGCCTTCCTGCATGTGCAGGCCCCTATTGTAAGTAATATTTATTCATATTGGCCAGTGAGTAAACATTGTGGGTCATAAATCCCACCGAGGTTTTTCCCTTACTGGGTTTCCTCGCCAAAATATCTTGTGTTATGGTGTGTATTTATGTTGTCTTTGTTATTTCTCTTTTCTGCAATACTACTCGTTTATTGGTACATTAATTTGGGTTGCAAAGTTATAAATAAGTTCATGGATTCACCCCCCCTCTCAGTGTCTTTGGGATTGTCATTGCATCTAACAATTGGTATCAGAGCCTGGTCCTCTATTTGAAAAAGCCTAAAAAATTGAGGAAGATTATGAAGCCGGTACTGATGGAGAGTTTGAGAAAATAGTTGGAAGGAGCTCTTAAAGATTTTGATGCAAAAAAAATGAAGAATATCAAACTTGAAGATGATCCGAGGAGTGCCCAGGAATTCATTAAAGGACTTCAGGAGAACCTAGTTATAGCACAAAATAAGAGGAAGGAACTTCATGAGAAAATGCAGAAACATGATGATGAAAAGGAAACTCTTAGAGATATTGCAGAGAAGTTGAGGAAAGAGAACACTAACATGAGGAATGAAATGCAAGATTTAACCATGAGGCTATGTAAGGATATTGAAGACATGAAGAAGAATGAAGAAGACTTGAGTAGGAGACTTAATGATGGAGCAAATGAAAATCTGAGACTTTGTCATGAGAATGATATGTTAAAGATAGATCTGATTCACATGCAACATGATAAAGAGGAGCTTAGGAGACAAATTGGCATTCTGGAAAATGAGTTGATCACTGCCAATGAACACAAAGACAAATTCAAGAAAAGTTCAAAAAGGCTTGATGACATGCTGAAAAGACAGAAACCTGATGGAGATACAATAGGACTTGGATTTGAACATGGAGAAAGTTTCGGGACTGCAAATAATCAAGATCATAGAAAAATGGTAAGACAACCTAATGCTTATAAATTTAATGGGAAATGTTTTAATTGCAACAAATTTGGTCATAGAGAAAATCAGTGCAAATTTAGAAATAATCAGAATAAAAATTTACCCACCGGTCAATGTTCCAAATACAATACAATTGGTCATAACTCAGAAAATTGCAGAATGAATGTGAAATGCTATGTTTGTGGTAGATTTGGACATTTATCTAATCAATGTAGAACACAAACCAGTCAAGGATATGGAAAGGCTATTCAGAGGAATAATGTAACTTGTTATGCATGTAACAAGATTGGGCATATTGCAAAATTTTGTAGAAGCAAGACTATACTAGCGAACAATAAAGGATCTAATGAGAAAGGAAAGGAAAAAGTAAATGAAATAAAGCAAGAATTTTCAAAACAATGGATTAAGAAGAGAAATCAGAGAGTTGATGGATCTATCTCTACACCAATAGAACTAAGTAACTCTCCACTAGTAGGATATTCTTCATCTAGCTAAGGAATAATCATTAGAGGGTATGGTACAAAACTGAAAATCATGCATTCTACCCTCGGTTGATGGTAAGAAGTTATAATTCTTCTTTACCGGAAAACGTGTTAAGACTTCACTTAACTGACAAGCATTTAATGCAGGTTTTGAATAACTTTTTGGTTATAAAGCACCGAAAAACCCTCATTTCAATCCACCAAGAATCCAAGAATTCGAAGAGCGCAAAGAGAGAGCAAAGGCATCCTAAGGTGAAGCAGCAAAGTGTTTTTAGGCATTCAAGGATTTCAAGTGAAAAGATATTTATCTTTCGAAATGACATCTTCATCTTCTATACCTGAGTTTATTGCAAACCTAACTATGGTAGAGAACATTAAGCGTGTTCGCATTTTGAGTTTATTGGTATTTTGCATAGAGATTGCATTAATTATATGTTGTCATTGATGTCAATTGAACTTGTAATGGTATTCATGTTATTGTTGATATTGTTATTTTTGATATTGGCTAGTAACCTATAAGAAGAAGCTTTGTGGAAGATGTTGTAAACTGGTATGTAAAGTTTGTGAGTTGAATCGGTGAACCAGTGTAAAGGGTTAAACCTTTCTATGTAATGTAAACGGTAAAACCTATCAACTGTTAAACCCTAACCGATCAAGTTTGATGGTTTATTATCTGATAAGCAGTAATGATGGAGACACATGTGATCATTGTATAAGGATATGTTCAAATTGTTTTGGCGCATTTGTTTTTGTCTAGGGAAGGAGAAAAGTGGATTGCATCTAATGCACAATGCGTGATGAGTTACAAAGTCCAATGAAGTGGTGATCATGGATCAGTTGGAATTTTCTTGAAGAATGTGAAGAGATAATCATGATTTTTAATGGTCAAGATTGTACCGACTTGTTTGTAATCTCAATGATGAGAATTAGGTTTTCGTTGTATTACCAACCTAATTGATTTTGTATTTAAGGTCTAAAGTTGTTTGTAAAGGTGTTGGCAAAATTGGTAGAAAACTTGTTGAGTATGTAGTTGTCTAACTAGTGAATGGATCTGCACTTTGAGTGAAGGCAGATTGAAGCTTAGAAGGATCTGATCAATAAAATGTAGTGCTACTCAGACAGATCAAGAAAAACCTATTGTTTTCTAACAATTACAGCAGAAGTGAAATCCCTTAACCAGGTAAGCTCTAACAAGCTTGGTTACTCATTAAATCCTCTAACAAGGTGGTCCATTAGCTTGGATTCTTAAATCCCCCAATGAGGTTACTCCTAATAGGGTATTGTGCTTTTCATCAAGGCATCTTTGTAAATCCCTTAACCGGGTGATTCCTAACCGGAATTAGTTCTTAACAGGACATTGTAAAGCTTTAATAGGCTTGGCTCCTAGCATGACAAACTTTAGAAGAGTTTAGATAGCTATCCTTGTGATTCCCATCTCACCGTGGTTTTTACCTATTTGGGTTTTCCACATATAAAAAATTGTGTCAAGTGGTGAATGCTTTTGTGGTTGTGATCTTATTTGTTGATGTGGTTAATTTCTGATAAGACATGTTATGTAGAAGCATTGAGAGTTGAATATGTTGAGTTATGATTAAGTATTGTTGATGTTTACAAGATTGAAATTGTTTACTGTTAAAGTTGTCATAACAGTTAAACCGGTTGATGTCAAGTATTCTTATGAATATTGATCTTGACTGAGATATGTTTACTTTGTTTGATTGAGTTTGAGTTTGGGAACTTTGTATCAGTTTTTCAATATACTGATTCACCCCCCCTCTTAGTATTATACCAGATACTTATTCTCTCATCATACCATCAAAGCGCCCTAGACCTGTGTTTAAAATCATTCTCGAGATCCCAAAGCAAGATGATTCCACTGGAACCTTTTCTAAGATTCCGAAGGGAGTTTATTTTTTCGAAGACCTGAGGATTTACATTCACTACAACATAGAAAATTTAGGGTCAAGTGACTTGAAGAACATTTACATAGATGTTATAACTGATGAACAAGGTTTGATCAAGTCGGAGCATAAGATTGTAGGAGACTTCGGATTTCTTGAAATTCTGAACATCCCTAAATTTCTGGATAAGATAGTTCGTCTTGTATTGAGTAGAGTTCATGGGGAGTTTATGTGGCTATACTCTATTTTTAAAATCACTAAGGAAGCAATCAAAGCAGTTACTGGTTTACCCTCAACTGGTATTAGGCCCAACAAAAAGAAGAAGAAACCAAACAAGGGTGTTATGGACCTAACCGAAGCTACATTTGACAACAAATCTCTTAGGGTTAATGATATCACTGATGCAAATGTGAAATATGTGAGCATGGTATTTGGATATAGGGTTAGACATGCAAATAGGTTAAATTCTATTTCTAGTTTGTGTATTCATAGTGCATATGAGATGGTTAAGAAAAATGATAAAATTGACATCTATGAGTGGCTTAAGGATTAATTGCTAGATAACTTGAAGAAGATTAAGGGTGACAAGAAGGGGACATTCTGTTTTGGGAATCTACTTGTGTGTTTAATTCTTTACTTCACAAAGGAGATACCTAGCATTGGTCACAAGGACTTTGCATATGATATCCCGATAGGTAGACAAATCATGGAAGCTATTACCGACATTGGTGCTAACAGTGATGACATGGTAAAAGCCTATTTCGAAAACTTTCAAACCAAAATGAAGGCTAGAGAAAGGATACCGTAGAGCATTGTGGATAAGTATGATAAGCAAATTTGTTTTGTAATCAAAAGAGATGAAACATGGATGGAAGTTGTTACTCCTAAAACTATTTAGATAATAGAGATCGGATATGAAGTTGATCTGAATATTCTTGGGGTTTATGTTAAGACACTTCTTGATGTGCCAATGGAACCTTCAGAAGAAATTTTTGGTAGTGCTGAGATTATTGAGAGGGTTGTTTTGATGTAGAAGCAGAGAAAAAGAAGACAAAAATTCATCAGATATGCATCCAAGATGGCTAAATAAGTCAAGGAAAATGTGATGAACTTGAGTTGTATTTCTACTAGTGAACTAGAAGGATTGGAACCGATAGCTCATGTTTCACCAGTTGTCACTTCTTCAGATACAAATAATGATAAGGTAGTGGAGTTCAAGAGAGTTGAAAGGAAGAAGAGGAAACCTTCACCGGTACCTTCTCCTTCTCCTAAAAAGGCAAGAACATTAAGGAAGAAGTACCAGGTTGTAAGGGAACCTAAGAAGAAACTAACTCCAAAGAAGAAACAACCTAAGGCACCAGATACCCTTACATCGGAGGAACTGGTAAATGAGATAACACAAGATGATAATCTTTGCAATGTGAATAAATTTTATCATTCATTCAAGGATTCTGATAGGGACACAATAGAGGAGAGAATCATTTTGCATCTTGACATCTACAAGAAAGTTTTGATTGAGGTTGTAGATGATCTGCCTAATGACTTGTAAATAAGATTAGAAGCAAAAAGGATGTCAGTTATGGAATTAGACAAAAAATTGAAAGTTGAAGCATTGTTGGATGTTCACCCCATTAATTCTAGGGAAGAGATTGATGAACTGATTGCTAAAGCCAATTGGTTAGTTTTTATGAGTGGTCATTGACAGATCAGCCTAATGGTTGGGAGAGTGAAAGAGATAGCTGATGAAACTGCAGACAAATGGGACATATTTTTTGTTGAAAAAGAAAAGAAAGAGGAAAGGGAGAGACAAAAAATGGATAAATATTTTGTGAAGGTATATCAAAAGGACAAAGGTAAAAGAAAAATTGGTAGTGTACCTGTTATAAAGGTCATAGATAACCTTTCTCCACTAGCATAGGACACCCCACCAATAGCTTCAAGAACACCAGTACATACAAATAGTCAACTGGATAAGGAGGGTGAAGAAATAACACATGATGATACTAATCTGGATTCCAAAATTCTCTTTACTATGAATGTAGATAAACAAGATGTTAATATTGTTATGGATAAAGAGACTGTAGAGGTTAAGATTTCTAATGCTACAAACATTGAGATCTCTGAGTCACCAGTTATCATTGACTCTCAGAACATTGAAATACCGACAGAAGCTAAGAAGCCTGACACTGAGAAACTGATAGATACAGAGCTACATACTCAGATTGAGAAACCAGTAGAAGAAGAGGTAATAACACAGAGTGAGAAATCGACATCAACTATAAATAAAGAGGAAACATATGATGGTAACAAGGAAGAAATTATTAAGGTAATTGGTCAAGTATTTGTGGAAAAGAAAGTTATTGTAGAACCGAGCACATCTACTATAGACTTCAAACCTACAAATGTAAAATATTTTCTTTTGGATTCAATTAAGAGGATCACAGAGTGCAACACCTTAGCATACAAGGCCATTGATGATACATTGCCTATTCTGAAAATGATTGCGCTGACATGTAAGTTAGATCATATTGATGGTTCTTTGAGAAAATTGGATGCATTGTCCAAATTTATTGCTTCAAATGTTCTAACTGTAGATAAGGTCAATGAAGAAACTATTAAGGAAAGGGTAAATAAAGAAAAAAGGTGAATTCTTTGAGAAAACTATCAAGGACTATACTAGGCATATTGATTCCTTATTACCGGTAGGTAATTCCACAATTTTGGAATACAAAGAATTGTATAAGGAATCTTGTAAGCCTCACCACCTGATTGAAGACATTGACGAGAAGATTAAGGAAACACAAAAGGAGATAGATAACATAGTAGATAATATGATAGGTTCTTCAGAACTTACCTCAGTTCTTGATTAGAAAATAACAGTTTTTGAGGAGAAGATAGAGAAATTGGAGAAGGAAAAAGCAAGGATAAGGTTGAAGGCTCAGGAGATGAAAAACAAACTTGGTCCGAAATTGGATAGTCTTATAACTCAACGGTTTGAGCTATCTAAGGAATTAATTCAAGGAGAACAATCACCGGAACACCAGATGCATTATTTGACCGACATGATCCAACAGCCATAAACCATTATCTTTGACAATAATAAATTAATGCAGATCCTAAATCTAATATTGGCAGATATATTTCAAATTGTAAACAACTGGTTACAAGCTATGAGGTAGAATTTTTGTATTCTTTGATTCTTTTTGATATCCTTTGTCATTGATGTCAAAAGGGGACTAGTATGGAGAAAAATGTATGGAAGAAAATGCACAAAAGAAATCACTTTCTCAGGGAGAGCACACTCCTTTTTTGGAATTAGTTTTTGGACTTCATTCTTGGACAACAGTTTTCAGATTTTTCTCATGAGTGTTGCCATCAATGCCAAAGGGGGAGATTATTGGCATTCTACACTCACATGAGAATAGTTGATGTTGTCATTGATGGCAACCGACTGGTAACAACATTCTACAGGTTCACTGACAACACAGACATCATTCACCAGCACTGGTAGGCACAACAAGTTTACTCATCGACATCTAGTTTACATTGGCAATGAAGCATACCGACATCCAGGCTGCCATGAGACAAGTGTTGTTTATGTGAATTATATTATAATGTAATTAATTATTTGTAAGCCGACATGATGTATTGTAAAGAATCATATATGTATGAGATCTTATAGGTCATTTTTGATATAGCATGGAGAGGAAATTATGTAATCGTATTAGGTAGAAGATAATGAAAATATTTTGTAACAAGGAAGGTAGGTTATGTGAATGAATATCATTCACTAATAGGTTTTTGATTAAGGTTTCTGATAGAGCTTAAACTGATACTGAATCAAGCATTGCAAATACTATTTTGAGTAGTACTTTGTCTTGGATTTAATTATCTATTTTGCAGTCAGTGAGATTCTTTCATTGAGTAGTGAGCTCTAGGTTGTTGGCCTTCCTACACGTGCAAGTCCCTATTGTAAGTAATACTTATTCATATTGTCCAGTGAGTAAATATTGTGGGTCACAAATCCCACCGAGGTTTTTCCGTTACCGAGTTTCATCGCCAAAATATCTTGTGTTATGGTGTGCATTTATGTTGTCTTTGTTATTTCTCTTTGCTGCAATACTACTCGTTTACCGATACATTAATTTGGGTTGCAAAGTTATAAATAAGTTCAAATATTCACTTAACCGGTTAGACATTGATTCACCCCCCCCTCTTAGTGTCTTTGGGACTATCATTGCATCTAACACAGGAATGAAGTATACAAGCACCTCCTAATTCACCAAGAGAATTTATTTCAAGTGTACTATGTAAAAGAGATGACGTTTGTATTTATTATAAGAGGATGTGTTTGAAAGGTTCTTGTGGTACATGTGGTGATTTGCAACATTTACCTAGATGTCTACATTTAGAGAGCACACATGAAATTGCTAAGAAACTAGTTTTTTTTGGAAAATAGAAGATAGTCACATATGGGGTTAAATATGGTAAAGAATTGAAGAGATGAGAGTTAGTGAAAAATGATATAGATGTAGCTGAATTTATGAAAATGTTTCAAGAGAAACTAGTTTATGAGTACATAATGCATACACATATCTATCTTGGTGGTTAGATGAGAAATTCATGTTATGTAAGGACACATTTCCTCTTTGTACCATTGTCTCTATCATTGATTTTGCTAAGAATTATACACTACAACTTTAAAATGAAGTGAAATCTATGTATTACCATTCTATACAATTTACTCTTTTTGTACATATAAAATTCATGCATGCAGATGATAGCACAAAGGATGATGGAAAGGTTGTAAGAGAGCATCACTTCTACATAAGTGATGATCGTACTCATTCATCAAAGTTTGTGAAAGGATGCTTTAAGGTTTTCTATTCTAATTTAAGGGAAAGAAACATAAGATACAACCAACACATAATATGGTCAGATAATTGCACCTCACAATTCAAGAATGCAAAGATGTAGTATTGGTTGACTAGGATACATGTGACAAGTGATGTACAATATTTTTGGAATTTCACTAAGGCTGGACATGGAAAGGAAGAGCATGCATAAGAAGAGCCCTTGCTAAAGAAGTATTGAAGTATGAAGGTGGTGCTGAGTTGATAGATACAACAACAATCATGTGATGGTGTAACTCTACAATGGGAGCAGGTAATGTAGGTTTATCTATGGTTCATAGATATTTTTGGTTGATCAGTGAATCTAACATTGAAATTTATCAATATTGTTGTATAGTTGTAGGATTGAGTGATATGCACTCATTTAGAAGTTGAAATGCAAGTTCACTAGTAATTTATACTAGATAAATTGCATGTACGAGTCAAAATTTCAACTAAACAATTCAAAATTTTGCCAAAACCAATGAATGTGAAATTGATATAACTTTTATGAAACACATATGACTTATGTGATACAAATATAACACATGCCCAATACTTAGTACTAGTGTGAAATTGATATCACTTATGTGAAATTGCGAATTTGATGCAAAATACAAATAACTCATGCAAAACTATTATACAAATGTGACACAAAATAAACATGCAAAATGGAAAACACGTATGCAAAAATTTTGAAGCACTAACGTGAAATAGTTAAAAACTAGAGCTCTAGACAAATTTTGGAAAAATTTGAAAAATAGGCAAAAATGAACAATTTTTTTGGAAAACTCACCATGCTTCCCTTGCCAAGTGGACATTGGTACGATCAGACTCGATCAGACAAGTGCTGTCATGTTCTGAAGCTCGACATTGTGCTCAAATCACTCAGAAAATATCAAAAATCACTATGAAAGCTATGAACTCAAAAGAATGCAAATGAGAAAATGAGGGGTTGGATTTTCTATTTATAGCCCAAAATTAGGGTTTTTTAACCTCCAAAATGGTTGTGGTCCCCCTAAACTTTGAAGTACTCATAGTAGAGTCAAACAACCTCAAAATTGTGCAAAATAGTTCACTAGCATGGTATTGTTAAATTGGTCTCAATTCTATAATATTTTGACCAATTTTCCAAGGGGGCATATTTACACCCTAACATCGGTGGGGCATATTGGGGCAGGAAATTTCAAAATTTTTCTTTGAAACAATGTTGTTCCAACTTTATCTCAAAGAGGGGCAAATTTAGACACCTAAAAATATCTAAAGCCAACATATTAATCATTCCTCTTTATTGATTAGATAATTCATTATTTATAATTTATCTAATTAAATTCATTTAAACTAACTGAATCCTCACATTTCATCATTCCAACAATTCTAATTATTCTATTTCTATTTAATCCTATTAATTCCCCTTCTTATTAATAATTAATTTATTATTATTTAATTAAGTGCGATTTAATATATTTGATTAAATAATCTTTATTATTTAATTATATTCAATTTTCAATTGTTAAATAATTTCTTTAAATTATTTAATTAACTAACTCATTCTTTTCAAATTCAAAAATCAAATCCCCAAATTCTAATTTTGTCTAATTTCAAATGAATGTGCATTTCAATTTCATGATTTCAAAATTCAAAATTCAAATAAAATGGAAATCAAATTGAATTTCAAATAAAAAATCATACAACATATGCTAAATTCCTAATTGATCAGTCAAATAAGTTATCTAACCAGTTAACTTAGTTAACTCCTCAATCATTATTTTTTTACTCTAAATCATTTTTTTCTAAGAATACAATCAAATTAGTTAACTCAGTTAACTAATTAGTCTATTTATTCATCTAATCAGTCAACCCAGTTGACTCATCAATCACATGAGTTATCTCTCAATCATCTCTTTAGCTCACTTCAGCTCCACCTCTCAATCAATCTCCTCTCAAAATCTATAAATTAAGCATAAAATATCCATTTTCAACAATCACGAACTTTGAATCTTTGTGCCATTTTGTAGGTTAATAATTGCAACTTTGAGAGCCAACATTACACAAGGAAGAGAAGAACAATAGAAGCCACATTGCAAATAGGGAGTTTATTCGTTTGATGAATTGTCTCATGTGCAAGATTTTATTTATTTGCGTTTAATATTTGTTAATTAGTTGGTCTTTTTTGTGATTTCCCTTACCCTAGTTAGCAGTATTATAATGAATTTTGACATGAAAATAGTAACTACTCTAATTTAGATGAATTTTTTTTCTCCTACTTGTGGTGTATCCTTAGGCATCTTTTCTTGTTTTGAAGGTTGTGTTATGTTGTATTTGGGTCTTAGTTTGGCATGTGGGTATCCCATTGAGTTAATTCATCTAGAAGATATGTTTTTGGTCCTACACGACTTATCTAGATGTTACCTTATTACTGACTTTGGAGGATGTGTGCTAGCATGTAAATTTATGTGATATGATTCTTTTAGGTACTCTCTATTGTAATTGTGAAAATGTTTGATGTATTAGTATGGTTGTCATTGCTTGTCATTGATTTCAACATTACTGATTATGTGTTTTAGTGTTTGGTTTTCCTTTACATTTTTGATATGTTGCAGATATGTTCAAGATGTGTTGGTATGTCATTGGATATTGCCTTGCGATTCTATTCTTGTGTTGTGGTGGTTCAAAAGTTGTGCTCTATAATTTTATGCAGTGATGATGATGCTTTTTGGAAGAGTTTTATGAGCTCTGCATTTCTCCACATTTCCAATTTTGTTGATAAGATTTTTGATCTATTTTATTCATGTGCATTTATCTTTGTTGTTCTGATTCAACACATGATGGTGTACTCTAGAGTTGTGGTTGTTTAGATATGTCCATTCTGGGTCTAGTTGATCCTAAATGCTCTATATTTTACTTCAGTAATTGTGGAATTTTGATAACCTATTAATTTGATCGACAATGTGTTGTGGTATGGTCCACTTCTCATTCCTCTCCAACGTAGGAATGTTTAGTGAAGACCTATTTTGAATTATGTTTCATTATCTCTTTAACCAACTTGGAAAATTATATTTCAGATATCAGTATAAATAAAGAATTCTTATAATGAATAATACATAGAAGGAAGTTGATTGGAAAAGAAAGATCTATCCTTTATGTGAAGTGGTTGATCAATATGGTTGTGAGATGATGCTGTTTGGTACCAGTGGCAGTGAACCTAAGGTTTCTTCCAACATTACAGCTGTGTGGTAGTTGTTCCTCAGTGGTGGATTCTTTCTTCTTCTAGGCAGTGAGCCCTCCTTTTTCTAGCATTTTTAGTCGAGCAATGAGCCCACCTAGAGTGAGAATTATAGAAATGAGCCACCTTTGTAAAAATCACCTTAACTGATGTCACCCTAATAGGTGTTTCATATTGAGAACTAACTTTCTCTGTGTTTTTTTCCCTTGGGTTTTCCATGTCATTTATAGTGTTTCATGTGTATTGTATTTCATGTTTATATCTGCTTATGGTTAAGTCATTTGAGTTTAATTTACCAGATCTATTTCCGTGGGAAAAGTAAAATATTTTAATTCACTAATTCACTTCCCTCTTAGTTTTAACAACATTCGAGATGAGGAAGTTTAGTAAGGACAAATAAAAAATTGAGACAACGTTTAAAGCATCAAAAGTTTTAGATGAAGATTCAGATGATGAGAGCCTGGATGAAATGGAAGCAAACTTCATGAGAAAGCTGAAGAGAGGAACCAACAAGTATAAAAGTACATGTTACCTCTTAAATGAGCTTTAAGTGTGGAAAAATTGGTCATTATGTATCTAGATGTCTAGAGAAAGGATCAAAACAAAAGTTTAAGGAAAACAAGGAAATGTTAAATAAGAAAGTCTACTATGTTAGAGATGATACTGATATTTTAGATGATGGGTCAAATTATGAAGATGATGACTGTTTATTCTTGGTATAAAAAGATGGACCTAAACCTAGTAATAATTCTAATATTGTAGAAATCATTGCTTTAGTATTCAATGCTATAAGAGATATAAATGAAAGGTTAATTGATAGTAGACATTTAAATCATGTGACTGGTGACAAAAATAAGTTTGTAAAGCTTGAAAATTATGATGGTTGTTTTGTTAGATTTGGGGATGATCAGAACACTTAGATTGTTGGAATTGGTTCTATTACTTTTGATGGAAATCATAGCATTGACAATGTTTACTATGTGAAAGGGTTACATCATAATCTCTTGAGTGTTGGGCAGATATGTGAAAATGGTTACAATGTTGTTTTTCAGGATGGTGGTTGTGAGATCTGAAACTATTATTACTACAGGGAAAAGGACAAGTGGAAACATGTGGGTGAAAGAATAGTGTTGTGTCACACTTTTAGCTAAGCGTGACACAAAAAGAAATCATACTCGGCTGAGTAGGACTTGGCCGAGTCTGCATGGCGCCACATGGAACCTATGTGGAGGATAGGTGGCTAGGTATACTTAGTCGAGTAGGAATCAACTGACTACCCATCCCTACATATACCCGCCTTCCTTCTTTGAGCCTCCCATTTGCACACTCTGAAATAGATGGAGCAGGAGGGGGCTAAGAAGACTTTTGGTCGAGCAAGGTAGGGCCGAAAGGCTTTTTTTCATTTTTAATTTTTTTTTTTATTGTTTTAATAATTTATATGTATAGATTTTTAATTTTTTAATTATTTTATTAATTTATATGTATAGATTTTTAATTTTTTAATTGTTTTATTAATTTATATGTATATATTTTTTAATTGTTTTATTAATTTATATTTATATATTTTTAATTTTTTAATTGTTTAAATAATAATATTTATATATATTATTTTAATTACATATAATTAAAAACATATACAACCAAAACATATAAAACCAAAAAACATATACAACCAAAACACATATACAACCAAAACATATACAACCAAAAAACATATACAGCCAAAAAAACATATAATTTCAAACAATATAAGAGAATATAATTTACAAATAATCTCTCTAATTACATTTAGGCATCCATGTATACCTTCCAAGAGTTTAGGAGATCTTTTAGTTTCATGGAGTACCAAAGAATATCCTATTTAATAAAGGTAAGTTTGATAAGATCATATTTGAGACACCTAGATAATGTCAAGGTTTCGGAAAAAAACATACACATAATTGGGAAGTAAATTGGACTATAGATCAACCCATGACCTTAAGATTGATCAACAAAAAGAGAGTGAACCAAATTCTCGAGGACTTGTGAACAAAAAGTTGGGAACTTACTTACCATTGATTGAGTTTGCATATGATAGTTACACTAACCATAAACATGCTTCTCATTTCTTCATTGGAGGTTCATAAGCTCAAGTATTGTATGCTTAATAAATAGGCTCGAACATGGTAGTTGTGGATCCAAATGAACTAGAAAAGATGAAAGACCAAAGTTAGATTGATTAGCAATTGGGAAATGTAGTGGATTTTTAGAAAATTTATAAATGAGAAAAATATATACATCAAAATAGTCATGTATCGAAGAGAGTATTTCTAATAAATTAGCCACTGACAAGCTTGATTAATTTTTGTCTTCCAAACTTGCATATCACTTTGTGGAACCTTTTGAGATCCTAGAACCCTTTTCTGCAATAAATACTATATAGTGAGCTTCATCATTTCAACTTCTAATGATAACTTTAGTTATTTAAGTCTTGGCTCCATATATCCCGTACTTCTCTCAATCTCTACCCCCAAATAATGATTCTAAATGTTGGTTCCCTCCCATTAATCATTATGTTGATTATAATTCTTAAAACATTTTTAAAGCTTCATTGACATTTACTAAATATTTTTGGTCCTTTGATCTTTGGTTCAATCCTTTTGTGTGATATTTGGTTAAACTAGATTAACTAGATTAAATTTACACTAACAAATTTTCTTATAAAAGAAAAATGAAAACCCTAGATAAAGTAAAAGGAATGTAGTGATTGTCTATTTTACTCCAATATTATATACCTATTACGAAATTTAATATTTGAAGTACAATTATGCTAGAATGATTATTATTATCAACATGATATTTGGCATAACTTTCTAGTTTAATAAAATGATCTCATAATCATTATCTATAATGGTGTAGTCACATATGCATATTGTAATTTTTATGTTAAATAAGTTCATGTGTATGTTCATGTAATTTGTTTTGCAATGTAATCTTTAAGTTGCAATGTCTATAGGTCACAGTTCATTTGATTCATTTTGTTTAAAATGTTTAACTCAAGTGCATATTTGTACAATGTTTCATCTTGTTTGTGGCATACATTGTAAATGAACTTGTTTTGAATTCAATTTAATGTATACATGCAGATTCACACATATATATTCATACATTTCACATTACATCTAGATATGGCTTCTAGTGGTTCACATCATTTTTCTTCTGACCAGAGTGTGCATCCTGATCCTTAGCAGACCTCACGTATGTCTGAGACTCCTGAGAGTACTTCTAAGAATTCATAGACTACTCATACTAAGACTATTTTGATAATGTAGTCCTCTCTGTTACAACGAACTTTAAATAACACTTCTGTGCTGGCCAATAGAGATAAATTTGAACATATTAGAGATGAGCTAATGCATATGATTGAGCTTTCTCAATCATACAACCCATATGATGACCCTCACATTGAGAATTTTTATAGGACTTTATCTCACACTGTCTATGGCATGGTTAAATGGAAAACAATAGATAGAGATGTTTATGCAATGAATGTGAAATCCATGTTCCCATTTTACATGAAAATGGTTGTGGTTAGTAGATATCGGGTCACTAGATGTGAGGATCCTATTGTCGCACCATTCATATATCTTAGATGGTTGGTGACACATCATAGGTGGCCACAAAAGGATGAGTTGCCATAGTATTTATGCAAACAATTGTATGCAAGATTTCATCTAGGATATGATGTTGATTACACAGACTTTCCATGAAATGTTGGGCATGGTAGGGGCAGATTTGCAGATAGATTTAGACACCATGATACATAACCCCCTAGTAAGAGGGTAATGGTGGGTCAGAACCTTTCAGTTTTTCTGAAAGGTTTGGATTTGGTCTCAGGTGGTGCTAGTGATATGACAGCTGAGGAGGCACACGTTGGCATGTATTCTAGCATTGCCAACATTGCTACTCAGTTTGATGAGATGACTTCTGATCGCGTGGGGAGGCATATATTGCATTCTCGTATTGCCCCTATTGTTGATGAGATAGATCTATTTTATGACCCATATATTTGTTATGAGCTATCATTGCCTTTAGAGGTCATACATTTACTGGAGGTTC
This sequence comes from Cryptomeria japonica, assembly GCF_030272615.1. Taxonomy (NCBI): domain Eukaryota; kingdom Viridiplantae; phylum Streptophyta; class Pinopsida; order Cupressales; family Cupressaceae; genus Cryptomeria; species Cryptomeria japonica. The sequence goes on along the minus strand of NC_081413.1, from coordinate 58,029,711 downwards.
ACCTGCGCTAGATGAGCTCCTATTTAGTGAGTGATCTTGTGGATTCTTATTAGGCTCTCTCTACATTACATGAGATCACTCCTTAGGAGTTGCCTGAGTTCATTGGATGAGTACTTCAGAGATCCTTGACTAGTACCAGCCATGGTGGAGGAGATTTAGAGCCTGGTAGTTCTAGGAAGTAGGATATTTCAATACCTCCTACAACTCCTGAGACTACAGTGCATCCTACACCACAAACTCTAGGAGTTCAGCAATGAGGTTTTTAATCTCTTCTTATGAATGACTTTATTGATCCAGATGCTGTATCAATACACTCTTCAGAGATATCTAGCATTGGGTGTGCATTTGACGTGAGGAATAAGGTAAGAAACTAGAAATTTTGATTTTATCTTAGTTGCATATATAGTTTTCTAATGTATTCATGGTACTGACATATTTTTTTAATTTTAAATATATATTATAGGAGATTGTGATGGACATGAGATATGGAGATTTGCAGGCACCTGGTGATCCTATTCATCAGGATACACAGGTAAATTTATATTTAAATTTAAATTTAAATTGATGTCTTATTTTTTTCCTATTCATTAGGATCAACTATATATATAATTTTTTTAACATGGAAATTATGTACATAATGTAGGCCCCTAGAGCAGGTGACGAATCAGATGAGGGATCGGGACATGGTGCCACATAGCTCATTATATTGTTATATATACATGATTTCTTCTTTTATTATGTATATATGACATTTCTATTATGCACTCAATTTCTATTATACATGTTGTGGACATTTAGATATTATACATGAACTATGGACATTGCATTTGTAGTCTTATTTTAGACATTATACCTCAACATTTCATACATGTTACATGCTTATCTAGACATTTCATGTGTTACATGTTTATATCTACTTTTCATGTGTTGTGCATGTTTAGTTTATGTGTTACAATGAGCTCTCACTTTGAATTAGGTGCACACTAGATCACTCTCCTAATTTATTGAAACACGTTTTCTTAATATTTATAATTTATTATTTAGTGCATAATTTATTCAAAAAATGATGTCTTAAGGGGATCATAATACATGCTAAATTAGTATTCAATTTCTTCAAACCTGTTATTATTGAATTTGTCTACTTAGCTGTGTTACGTGTTTATATAAATTTCATAATTCTGAGTTACTTGTTTATTTTATGTGTTACAATGTTAAAATTTCATGTGTTACATTTTAGTTAGATTGATATGCAAATGATGTTAGGATTCCCATAGATACTGAGAGGGGGGGGGTGAATCAGTATCTGACCAGTTATAAGATTTTCTTAACTTAAAACATGTAAAGCATATTAATACTGCATACCGATAAACAAGAAATAATGTAATGAACAGAGATAATAGCAACCACATGAAAAACACACCATAACATAGTAGTTTAATGAGGAAACCCAGTGTGGGAAAAACCTCGGTGGGATTTGTGACCCACAATATTCACTTACTGGCCAATAAGAGAATATTACTGCTACAATAGGGGCCTGCACATGCAGGAAGGCCAAGTGCCTAGAGCTCACTGCTCAATTACAAAATGGGAAGTCTCACTGACTTACAAAATAGATTATATAAGTCCAATGTATTGTACTACTTCAAAATAGCATCTACTATGCTAGATCCAGTACCGGTTTATAGCTCTGCTTCATACATAATCCCTTAACTTATAATTCGCATAATAGGTCTGCCTTATTTCGCCTACCTATTTTCTTCCTTTCTTTTCAAAATGTTCTACAATGATCTTTGATATATATGAGTCATTTTACAACTTGCCAAGTCGGCTTACAATGATTTTACAATAATTAACAAAATATTTTACAAACAAAATTCCTGTCGGCCTCTGTGCCGCTATGCTTCCTTTTACTACCAGTGCCGGTGGTCTGAGAGCCGGTGTAAAGTCTGATCTTGCTAGTGCCAGTGGATTGCCTTGCCAGTGTCATAGGATTGTAAGGTTGCCATCAATGACAAAACCTTCAATCACCTATAATGTCTCATTGGAGTGTGAATTTTCCAACAAATGATATATACTAGGTTTTATGGTTGGTATTGGTATTGATATTTATATAGGTTTATGGATCATTTTAGTAGGTTGTCGAAATATTATTAACAATATTACATGTTGTGTTTGTTATAACACTTAAACTTTAATGACAATGACCACAAGTAGTATGGGATGCTTGCTTTTCTTCACAACTAGTATTGAAGTAAGAGCTAAGTTTGATATTAATCTAGAGTTTAATATTGTATATGGTGAAAATGGATAAAACAATATTGAAAGACTAGATGAATTCAACCACAAACCCTAGCCTAACAACAACAAAGATCCACCATAACATATGAAGATTACCTAAGACAATGAAAGTTAAATGAAATCACAAAGATTATACCATCACATGTCCAATAGGGTTTGGATCTCCATTCTTCCTATCTCCATTGGTCTTGCTTGATATATTTGCTCTCAGATTTTATGTGTGCACAAGAGGTCAATAAAGAATGGAAATGTGGTTGCAAGTAGGCTTGATCACATATGCAAGTTCAAAAGTATAGTTAGGTCGTCAATTGATCAGGATGCATAGGGTTGATAAATGAAGGAAGCATCTCCTTATTAGAAGACACTATAAGAAATGGAGGGATAGGATTAAGAGGTGTAAAAGATAAATGGTTGGCTATGATTAAAGGGTAGGTAGAGAAAATAAGAAAATAATGAGAGGGTAGGTAGTGTAGGAATTAAGAGATGAATGACACGTGTCATGGGTAGAAAAGGTTAATGAATTAATTAAATAAACAAAGATTTAATTAATTAATAGAAGAAGTGGGATCAATTAAATAAATAAAAGTATTTATTTAATTTAGGGAAAAGGATAATTTAGATAAATAAAAGTATTTATTTAAATGAGAAATAAGGCTAGAAGAGGATAAATGAATTAATTAAATAAATAAAGATTTATTCAATTAATAGAAGAATTAGGCTAAGATAATTAAATAAATAAAATATTTATTTAATTAGACATGACAATTTTAGGTGTCTACATTTTGCCCCTCTTTGAGACAATGCAGCTTGTTGCGTTGTTTCAAAGAAGATAATATGAACTGATACAAAGTTTCCCCAAGATGGGAACGATATGCCCCCTCGAGAGATTGGATGAAATGTCTAAAAAGATTGCAGACAATCTCTCGATAAGAAGGAAATGCTAGAAAGGACTGAGAAGATAGAGTGACAGAGTCACGGGATAATGAAGACTGACTCGGGAGACTAAGGCTAGGGCTAGGGCTAGGGGAGTCTATAAGATAAACCACGAGGGGAATACATACTCATTGTCATCCACACATCCAAGAGATCAGAGTGCAAAGAGAGAATAGAGCAACAACAGTCAATAGCGATGGCATTGATGCATAGATTCGATCACGTTTGCCAATTTTAGAGGCCAGTAGATGCAGGAAAGCCGGTAAGTACCACAAAGACTCCTTGTACTTTGTCGCAATAAATGTTGTCATTAATACATATTAGGTAGCACATTTATTACATTTTAGAATATATCAAACAAGGTCAAAAAATGTTAAGGTGCGTCTGTGTTGGTTCTAGGCACGTCTGTGCTGGTGCCAGGCGCGTTTGGGCTAGCTAGGCGCGTCTGTGTTTTTGCCAGGCACGTCTGTGCTGGTGCCAAGTGCGTCTGGGTTGGCTAGGAACATCTATGTTTGTGCCAGGTGCATCTATGAATGAAATAGTGTTTATGTCAAATGCGAGCGCGTCTGTGTATTTCAGGCACGTTTATGCTATATGGGCGCGTCTGTGCAGAGCATAGGCATGTCTATGTATTTTAGGCGCGTCTGTGTAGAGCAGGCGCATTTGTGCAGTATGTAAGTGCGTTTATGTCTTCTAGGCCAAATCAGCAGTTCTGTGATGAACATATGCTGTCGATTGGATAAGCTACTGAGAGGATACACTCAAGAAGGTCCTCTAAGGAAGACTAGGATAGCAAATAGGGCTAGGATTGACAATTCTGTGATAGAACATACATTTCCAATTAGGAAACTACTCAACAGGATACACTCAAGCAGAGGCCCTAGGATAGGATAGATCGAGGCACTTTGTGATGAACATGGAGTACCAAGACAGAATACTTTGTGATGAACAGGGATTACTAAAAAGAGCAGCACTTTGTGATGAACAATGAGTGCAAATATGAGCAACACTTTGTGATGAATAGAGAGTGCAAAAACACGTAGTACTTTGGGATGAATAGGGAGTACCACTAGGATAAAGAGAAACACTTTGTGATGAACAGTGAGTGTCACTAGGATAGAGTGCCATATTATAAATATAAGCACTAGGCTAAAGAGAAACATTTTGTGATGAATAGGGAATGACACTATGACTAACATGATTGATTTGCTTGACTACAGGAGTATCTACCTATGCTGGAGTCACAGGAGAGATTCCCATCGACTCAGAGTTTACGATCGAAGCTGACATTTGAGGATAGGGCAGCAATTGAGGTTATGGGCTTGCGACATATTCTATATGTGCCTGAGTTTTGGGCAAACATGGGGTTGCTGACTTCATTGGCTAAGAGATGGCACTCAGAGACTTGTAGTTTTCATTTGCCGATTGGTGAGATGACAGTCACCTTGGAGGATGTGTATAGGATACTACGAATACCGATTGTTGGGGAGTTAGATCCTTACGATCAAGAGGGAGACAGGGATGCACTGAGATGAGTGTTTCAGGATCCAGGACTACAGATGAGGGCTAGATATGTGGCCTGGGACACCATGACAACTACAGGAGGAGCCAAAGGGACATGGTGAGGGGAGAGGGGAGACAGGACCAGTAGGATATATCAGATGCCATGGGGTTCCAGGATGTATGCTTGGACAGTGAGGGATCAGGCACACTTCGGGCCATTATTGTCATATGATTAGGCAATGATGCAACTGGCATAGATGATTCCCTTGCCTTGGGATATGTGGTTGGAGATAGAGGATGCAGGGATGGATGCAAAGTATACTGCATATTGGGCTGAGCATCCATTTTCATGATTGACAGACCCAGGGGAGCATATAAATGGAGATGACGAGGGTGATGAGGATGATGATGGAGATGGCAGAGGTAGAGGTTGATGGAGGAGGCGGGGTGTGATAGGAGAGAGGAGAGTGGCTCCATGTAGAGGGGGTGGAGAGGAGAGACAGGCTCACATGGTGAGAGGCAGAGGTGGATTGCCATTATAGATGCCAGTAGCACAGGGTCCTAGATAGGGACAGGGTTGGGGGCACCCATAGGAGCAGCCATAGGTACAGGGGGAGAGGAGGAGGATGAGCTATTGGATTTGAGGGATATCTGCTAGGGATAGGTAGATGAGATATAGGATCTTGAGCAGAGAGGGATAGGCTCAAGAGACAGATGAGGGACATTGAGAAGGAGAGAGATCAGGCTATCCAACATTACACAGAGGCTGAGACAACACTGAGGGCAGGGAGGCAGGCGACAGAGAATAGGTGAGCTAGATATGCCTATGTTCTATGAGCCGGGGAGGAGATAGGCTACTGGAGAGACCTATGCTATGGAGTGGTGCCACCAAAGCAGTGGGCTAGGAGCTTTCGTAGACCATCACGGACCATTGAAGGGAGGGACAGGAGACAGGCATCGAGCGGTGGGGTCATGGGTCCTCCACCACCACTAGACAGAGGGGATAGGAGAGACAAGCCTGGGGTGGGTCCTTCCAGAGATCAGACTCCATTGAGGCCAGGCAGCTCTAAGGGAGGGAGTTCATCATAGCCTTAGAGGGCTCCCTATGTATCAATTTTATACCATTTTGTATGATGATGTAGACACTTTAGGGTGATTTTGTAGCCATATGTATTTTAACATCATTGTATCATGACACTTATGATTTTGAGATATATATGAGATTCATCCTTGTGGCAGCTATATGCATGTGTACCTATGTGATGAGATGTTTCATGATGTATGTTTCTATGTGATGGTTATTATATGGATGCAAATATGTACATAATGAAATGCAATATTTTTGTTCTTTTATGTTTTATGTGTTATGTAAATGCAAATGTGAATGTATGAAATGCAGATGAATACGATAATGCAAATAATTATTTACGTGATGAAAATGTAAAATGTGCTAACATGTGTTGTGTGCAGGATGTGATGCAATTGTTATATCTATATATATGTATGAAATGCCTAATATGTGGTAATGCAGGTGCAAACTAAATGAAATCCAAATATTTTTGGTGTGTCATTATACTCAGTCATGTGATAGCAGGCTACACAGACTCAAGAAGGACGATGGAAGTCAATCAAGAAAGGGGGATGGGAGATAGAAGATATGAAAGTGAAAGAGCTTCTTGTGCATTATCATCATTGAGCTTTATTATGAAAAGTGTCCTCATATCCTTGGACAAGTCATAGCATTACTAAGAGACAATCCACAAACAACAAAGAAAAATAGGTGATGATACCCCATCCTTTCCTTTCTAGTCCAAGACATCCTGGAGATAAGATCTCTAGTTAGAGACATCCCAGAAAAGCTAAAAGACATGTCACCAGAAAGATAAAATCAAAAGAAAACCAAGACTCAACACCAACATCCATTGTAGTCTTCAAGTTTAGTGTCTCTTGTCACTTATATAAGTCTTATTTGATTCTGGTCACAATGTTTACTTTCACAAAAAGGATAGATAGCACTGAACCATAATGTTGTCTGAGTCTGTTAAAAGATTTGATTTGTTGAAGCCCATTGTTGCTGCTGTGTCTCATTTGAAACTGACTGAACCCATGAAACTGATACTTTATTGTGGATTGGTGGTGCAAGTGTTTCTTTATTATGGATTGTGCATGGATAGACTGAAGAAAGGTGGAGGAAAATGTACTCCTCAGAACATGCGATGCTCTCAGTTCCACACCCGTCACTAGACATAGGATTTTCCGTAGCCACAGATATGAGTTGATTTATTATGGATGGAAAGGGATGAAAAGGAATGTTATTATGAATGGCTAACCAATATTGGGTAGATCAATAACAAGCCATTATGGGAATGGGTGAGTTTATTATGAATGAATAGGCTGTGAGTGTGTGCAAAGTGAAAGGATGAAATGGAATCCTGAAGGAGGGAGGAGCAATGTCTCTGCACATGGCGCCAGTGACCCGGTTTTCACCATGGTACTTGCCCAGGGCACCACCAAAGTGGTTTTCACTATTGGATGAATTGTTTTCTATTTTCTAATTTTTTTGTGTCAGAAGGCGCCTGTTTGCCAAGTTTTCACCAAGTAATGATTTTTTTTTTTTTTTTTGATTTTTTTTAATTTTTGGATTTTTTTGTATTTTTGAATAAAGATACTTTGAAGAGCTATGTGTAAAACCTATGAAGGTGCATGCTATTGGTAGGATCCTCCAAAGGTTCACCATCTGAAGTTGAAAGTTGATATGCACCGGATCCATAGGTTGTTGTAATGATGTAAGGACCAAGTCAATTTGGTTCGAACTTGCCCTTCTTCTCTCTATCTTGTTGATTTTTAGGATTTTCTTTCAGAACTAAGTCACCTACCTCAAATGTGTGAGGCTTGAATTTATGATTGTAACTATGACTCATTCATTGTTGATAAACCTTGAGATGATTAAAAGCAGTTTGTCTTCGTTCATCCAATAGTTCAAGTTCTTGTAAGCGAGAGACCCTGTAGTCTTGATCACTGATAATGTTTTGCAAAGAGACTCGTAAAGAGTGTAACTCGACCTCAATAGGTAATATAGATTTAGCGCCATAGATAAGTGAATAAGGTGTAGCTCCTATAGGTGTGCGGATGCTTGTGCGATAAGCCCAAAGTGCAGGATTAAGCTACATATGCCAATTGCAGCCAGCATCGTTGATTGTCATTTTTTGGATTTTAAAGATTGTCTTATTAGAAACCTTAGCTTGACCATTACCTTGGGGGTAATAAGGTGTGGAGAAATGATGGGTAATATGGAAGTGATCACAGAGTTCACGAACATCTTGATTTTTGAAGGGATGCCCATTATCAGTGAAGATGGAAACAGGAATGCCGTATCGACAAATGATGTAGTTGAGAATGAATGTAGCAATTTGTTTTCTAGTGACTTGTGTAAGAGGCATGACTTTGATCCATTTGGTGAAATACTCTATAGCAGTGATGATGAATTTATGACCATTGGAGGAAGGAGGGTGAATCTTTCCTATGAGATCAAGTCCCCACTGACAAAAGGGCCAAGGAGTCGCAATTGGTTGAAGTTCTTGTGATAGTGCATGAATGAGGTCTCCATGAAGTTGACATTGCTTACATTTCTTGACAAACTGATATGAGTCTTTTTCCATACTGGGCCAGTAATATCCAGTCCTAATAAGTTTCTTGGCTAAGGTGGGACCACTAGAATGTGGACCACATATCCCTTCATGAAATTCGCGTAACACAATCTGAGCTTCGTCCCCTTATAAACATCTAAGAAGAGTTCCATCTAGACCTTGACGATATAGGATATCGGCTAAAATGACGTATCGAGAAGATTGGTGAATGAAAGTGCGACGTTGGTTATTGGATAAGTCAACTAGAAGGGTATTATCACAAAGGTATGTGAAAATGGAATCATATAACTAGGAATAAGGACCAACAACACATATCATTTCAGTAGGAGGGATTTCATACGAGGGAACCAAAAGGTTATCCACCAAGAACTCATAGCGGGTTTCATTCTGTGGTAGATCGATCAGTGAAGCAATTGTAGCCATGGCATCTGCAGCTCGATTCTGCTCTCTTGGTATCTGCTCAAAGTCTAACTTTGTGAAATGTTGTTTCAAGTCATCCACAATTCTTTTGTAAGGAATTAAATTTTCATCCTTTGTTTGGTAGTCATCAGTTGCTTGACGAATTACGAGTCAAGAGTCCCCAAAAAACATGAAGTTCCTGGATCTTCCACTGAACTGTAATCCGTAATCCAATTGTTAATGCCTCATATTATCTTATGTTATTAGTGTAGGGAAATGATAATCGATATGATTTTGGTATGGAATCCCCTTGAGGTGTTATGAAGAGGATGCTAGCTCCTGCCCCATGCTATGTGTATGAGCCGTCAAAGTATAGCTGCCAAGGCTTTGCATGTGACACTGTTAAGATGGATTCATTTGGAAATTCTAAAGTTAAAGGAACATCATCTATCATGGGAGCATCTGCTAACTGATCTAGGATAGCTTGTCCTTTTATTGCTTTTCTGTCCACATACTCAATGTCAAATTCACTCAGGAGCATCACCCATTTAGCTAGTCGACCAGTAAGCGTTGCTTTGTTGAGAAGATATTTCAGTGGATCGATCCTTGCGACCAACTTAGTTTTATGAGTTAGCATGTAATGTTGTAATTTATGTGAAGCAAAGACCACAATGAGGCATGCATGATCAATGGGTGTGTATTTTAGCTCATATCCCAGCAAAGTGCGACTAATGTAGTAGACTGCCTTTTCTTTTCCCTCAACATCTTGCTGTGCTAAGAGTGCCCCCAGTGTTGTCGAAGTAGTGGATATGTATAGTAATAGGGGTTGATCCAAAATTGGTGGCATCAAGACTGGTGGATTCAGAGGATAATATTTGAGCATTTGGAAAGCCTGTTGATAGTTACCATGCCATTTGAATTTGATGTTTTTGTGTAGCAAGTGCTGAAAAGGATTACATTTATCTGCAAGTTGTGCTATGAATCTTCGTATGGACTGGACTCTCCCTTGCAAAGATCAAAGTTGACTGATATTTCTTGGTAGTTGCATCTCTAGGATGGCCTTGACTTTTGCTGGATCGGCTTCTATTCCTCATTTTGAGACAATGAATCCTAGGAGCTTCCCGGAGGTTACTCCAAAGACACAATTTTTGGGGTTTAATCTTACTTTGTATTTCTCCAACCGATCAAAAATGACTGAAAGTATGTCCAAATGTGTATCTCTATCTATTGATTTTCCCAAGAGGTCATCAACATAATCTTCCATAGTAACATGCATGAGATCATGAAAGATAGTAGTCATGGCTCTTTGATATGTAGTGCCTACATTTTTTAGCCCAAAGGGCATCACATTCCAGCAGAAAGTTCCCCAAGGACAAGTGAATTTTGTTTTGTGTTGATCCTCGGATGTGATTCTTATTTGATTATTTCCAAAGAATCCATTCATCAAAGATAACATCGCATGACCTGCTGTGAGATCTACGATCAAGTCAATATTTGGTAATGGAAAGTCATGCTTAGGACAAGCTTTGTTGATGTCTCTGAAATCCATACATATTCTGATGCTATGATCTAGTTTGCTGATAGGTACTAAGTTGGAAATCCACTCAGGACAGTCAATTGGGCATATGAATCTGACATCCAATAATTTTTCAAGCTCTGCCTTGACTAATAATGCCACTTGTGGATGCATCTTTCTTAATTTTTGTTTCATTGGTTTTGCCCCTAGTTTGACTGTCAAATGATGCATTACCAAATATGGATCTAATCCAGGCATATCAGTGTATGACCATGCAAAGTTGATTTGTCGCTCTATGAAGAAACTTATGAACTTTGATCTTTTTGTCTCTGTTAGGGATTGAGCTAGGAATATGTTATGTGGAGTTTCTTCTGTACCAATGTTTGTTTTGATGGTCTCCTCTACCAACATAGATGATTTTTCTTCATATGATGCTGGGAGAATGTCAAGCCTTCCATCTTCGGGTGCCTCAGAGAGGTTTTCGCCCTCCGATACATCCTTTCTTTTTACTTTTTTGGGGTCAGATAGTGTCACAACATGGTTTTCACCATAAGACCCTTGATTTGATTTGATTTTTATGTTTTTGCGACTGGAAGGCCCAACACCCTCACCAAAATACGCCATGCTGTTGAGTTCTATAGTGTATCCTTCCTTATGGTCCCCAGGGGGAAGATCATCTTGTATGCCTAGATAGTCAATAAAGGATTCATCATTTTGGAATGTGTCAAACTGTGCAAGTCCTTTGTGGTCCCAGTCAATAAGTTGGTGGTGGACAAGGGGAAGACCTTCAATGCTTTCAAAGTCAACATGACTAAGGGTAAAGATGCAGTTATATTTAGGTATGTCGAGGCAATTATTGAGGTCATCATTGGTACTCTCCTCATCTATGTCGATCATGAACGAATCCAAATTGTCATCACTAGTAGTGCATTCTGGGACAGGTGTTCTCATTCTTCGCGATTTTGACCTAGAACTTAGAGGCAAGGATTGTGTGGGATCCTCAGGGGTTACCTCTTGACCAACTTTGAATTTTCTATAAAATTCCTCTTCTTCTAAGGGTTCACCTAGTTCTTTGAATGTCTTGGTGAGTTCATAGTCACTGGAGGATTTGTCTGAATCCCATTCCCATTCATTGGAGTCTGTGGAATAGCGATTCTCTTGTTGATTTATGGCAGCTTTGATTTGTAATGTTTCTTCTGCCTTTCGAATGTTTTCCTTGGAAGACATGAAACCAAGTCCTTTCGAGCATCCCTTTTTGAATGTTAATTCTAGTTGTAAAGGTTCAATGATGCCTTCCTTTCTTAAGCCAAGAGGACTTTTGCCATAATACCCAAATATTTGTAGGATCTTGAATCCTTTGCTACTTTTCACATGGTATGTTGATGTGATATTGTGTATCATTTTCAGGGTCTTTGTAAAGCATTTTGTATAAGTCTTCTTCTTCCACTTCACCCCACTTTTGGAAGATAGTAGGATCCCATTTGAGTGTAATGATGGATATCTATTTAGAAGGATGTGGTCATCCATATTCTTTTGGTGAGCTAATAACTTGTTGTAAGCACATGCTTTGGTTCAAAGTGTATTCACCCATGCCCTTGTCCTAAAAATTCCCTTTAAGCTCACCTTGTTTTGATGTCGAAGGTTTTAATGATTCAAGATGAATGTATGCAGAAGAAGGGACAACTTCCCTATTACTTGGAATGATCATCTCAATTTTTGGTCTCAAGTTATTGTAGTATATAAATGGATTAGGATCACCATTAACTGTTATTTCAACTGCATTGTGAGGAAACTTAATGCATTGGTGATATGTAGATGGAACTGCCCTCATCTCATGAATCCAAGGACATCCTAGTAATATATTGTATGTGAGATCCAGGTCTAGGACTTGACAAACCACATCCTTTGTGACTGGCCCAACTCTAAGAGGCAAGGTGACTGTACTTTTGGATGAGCGTTCTTCATCATCATATGCTTTGATGGTTTTGTAGAATTCACAGCTTTGTCTGAATATCCAAATTATTTAATAGTGCTCAATGTACAAATGTTTAGACTTGCTCCTCCATCTATTAGGACTCGTTTTGTTTGATTTTTGTGTAGGAAGGCTTCAATGTGTAAAGGTGCATTATGTGGCTGACTTACAGAGGTGTCATCAGCTTCTATGAATGTAAGGGAGTGTGGAATGTAAAGGTATCCCACCATGGCTTGAAACTAGTCCACGTTCAGATCAGTAGGGACAGAAGTGTCTCTCAAGATTTTGTCAAGAATGGCTTTATGTGCGGAGGATATGCGTAAAAGCTCAAGGATGGAGATAAGTGCGGGTGTCTTCCCTAATTGTTCTACAAGGTCATGCTTAGGCTTGGTTGACAAGGAAGTGATTTTTTTAGTTGGAGCACCTTGCAAAGTGAATTTACCTCAACGAGTTGTAACATTACATTTAGAGGTGGGTTCAGAAGAAGATACAATGCCTTTTAGGACAATCTTGGGTCCTTGATGATAATGGTAGAGAAATAATTGTCCATCGAAATGTGATTAACAGTTGAATCATAGTTGTAGGATGCTCTGGTATAATTGGTTTGGTCATCTGTGGCTTTAGCTTTTCCCTTTTCATGTTTTGGGAATGGTTCTTTAAACATCTCATGTTCCTGGTCAGATGAGTGTCCCTCAATCTCAATGTCACCTCTATCAATGAGATCTTGTATGACGTTCTTCAGTCGATGAAAATTTTCTATTTTATGACCCTTGCTCTTATGAAATTCACAATACTCATCATCATTCCACCAATTTGGTTTAACCTTTGGCTCATATGGAGGTAAATCTAGAATTGTTATTATTTTGTTTACCACTAGCTTCTTGAAAACTGATTCTAGTGGTTCTCCCAATGGGGTGTACTTCCTTCATGACTTGGAAGTTGTTTGAGTATTCACTTGATTGTTTGTAGAGCTTGATCCCAAAAAAATGATTTTGGGTCGTACTGTATTGGCATCAACAACAACATCATTGACTGTGTTCTTGTTTTTATTCCAAAATCTTGGCTTGTCTTTTCCTTTATAGTCCTCTTTGTTTTCTTTGAATATTTTGATGACTCCTTGCTCAATTAGGACCTTTTTTGTTGCTAAGCCTTTCTCAATGATGTCCTTGAAGGTGGACAAACAATCTTTTCTCAAGTCATAACTAATGTCTTTGTTAACATTTTGGGTGAACATCTCTACCATTTGTTTTTGTGGAATTTCACAAGAGCATCTGCTGGATAGATTTCTCCATCTTTGTAAAAATGAAGAAAAATATTCTCCACCCTTTTGTTTGGTGTTGCAAAAAGTAGTGACTGATATGTCTGTTGTTCTCAAATTTTGATTCCCCTCTTATCCCTTGTAAGAAAATAATAACTCTGTCTGCAAATAAAGAGATAAAAGAAAAAGAACCTCAGAGCAACATATGACAAGGTTTCAAGAACCTTCTACACTTTGAACTTATCCAAAGTTCAGGCAGGTATACCTTCTGTGAATAATTTCACACTTTCAAACAAGATCCATTGTAAACCAATGTCCAAAAACCCAATGGATCTTATCGCCTCAACATAAATTGAAAAAATAAAGAAAAGCTTATGCTCATTTTCAGTATTGATCTTCAAGAGATGCAGAAAGAGAAACTACAACTGATACCAGTGCCTTATCCAGGCTACAGAGTCATCTAAATAAAACAAGGATTTCACAATTAAACATCTCCATACATCTCATCACTTTGGCTTCTATTAACCCCATGCATTCCTGACATACATAAGATATTTCAAAGTCTCTAACAAAATAACCTACTGACAGAGATATTTCTTGTGTATTTAATTCCCCTCCTAAAGAAGAAAGCTAAGAAACATATCTATAATGACTGCATTACAATCCATGTTCAATTGAATAACCCTAGATTACCCAAATGAAACTAGTAAATTATTGAAAGCACACCAGAAGACAACACAAATTCTAGGCTCAAAAGTTTATGGTCAGTATATTGATATTCATTTTGAAAAAATCTTACAAAATTCAGAATATTCTGTGTAAACTTAGAAAAATCCAGATATATTTCTGCAGATTTTCTTTACAAATTCTTGTGATCCCTTTCTTACTAGTCCTAGTATCCATTTATAATATTATGGATGCATACAAGCTTCGAACATTCCTAAGAAAGTTAGTTACAAACCGCAATACTCTCCAAGAAATAGTTACAAGTCCTTTTCAACATCTACGGCCTCTTCTGCCTTTTGTTCTATTGCAACCTCTTCTAACTGCTTTGGAGCATTTTCTTTCTGTCCGACATATTTATCCTTCCATTCTTGAAAAACATCATCACTTAGCCAAGCAAAGCTGACAACCTTCTGTTTCATCTCTTCTAGCCTTTTCCAAGTGACTCTTAACTGCCCAATTTATGTTTCTATGAAACCACAATGAGATTTTACCTTTTCAATTTCTTCAATTTTTTGGACAAATAAGGATGTGTCATCAGTGTTAATAATTTCATTAACCCTTAAGGACAACTTGTGGTCCAGCTCTTCTAGCCAGGTCTTCTCCTCTTTTAACTAAATTGGACCTACAAATCCCCCTAGAAATAATTCAAACTTGTGATCTAAATATTCCTTTTTATATAATTGGGCTTTTCTTTTTACACCTGCCCTTTCCTCTGAGAGAATATTCATCTCTTTTATAAACTCACTGGTGGACCTTAGAGTGTCATTCTCCTCTGCATCTGCATGGGATGAACACATTAGCTCCAACTCCTTACCTCTGGGCATCCACTTATTAAGGATTGGTTCCAAAGTGGCGTCATCCTCTCTGAATTTGATCAAAACATCTAGAATCCTCTTCATATTAATGTATACAATGGAGGCCTTGACTGAATCAACAAACTTCAAGATTGTGGCTTTCACCTTTTCCTCATACTTGTTTGCAAACAAGGCTTGAGCTTGTTTCAACTTTTCCAACTCATGTTGGACAGTTCAGCTAGCTAGAAACCATAAGACATAGGAGAAGGGGGGTATTCTATAATGAGACTAGTAGGAGGGGGTCTTACTGGAGAGGAGGCTATCATGAGTGTAGAGGATTCACCTGGATGGTGTTGACCTGCCAACTGACTCTAAAGTCTAGTAATAATGTTGTCCCTGTTGGCTATTCCTTCTTTGGCCTCATTGTAAGCCTTTAAGATAGTCTCCAATTTCAATTGGAGATTAGCTCTTTCTTTTGCCCGTTTCTCTGCTACTGCCACACTAAACTTTGTAGTTTCCAAAATTGTGCTTACAGCTTCCACTACCCCTGTATCTTGGACTCTCTTAACAATCATGCCTCCTAAGAGACTGGAATCTGATGCACTTTTCCTCCTTTTGTTCTCATCCTTTTTTAGTGACCACATGACTAAAGTAGCATTATCATTGCTGAAAGTCACTCCTTCCATTGGATTTGTCTCCTTCCTCACTGCTTCAAGAACTAAAGAATCAACTATATCCCATTTAGGGAGGATTGACACACCAGCTTTAGACACCATCTCTCTTCCTTTCTTAGGGGTGATAGTCTTAAACTCTTCCATCATTTCTTGCTTTATTTCTTCTTCTACCTGAGTTGCATCTCTAAGAGGCTGTTCACTCTTCCTCTGCTCACATCTAGCCTTGAATTGTTCCATGTTCTGCTTCCACACAAATCTCATGAAAGCCCCTATTGTAACAAAGTTACTATTAGCCAAGAATTCTTCACTAGCTTGCCTAACAGAAAGGTCTAATTCTTTGCCCCTTAGCTCACCATCAGTCAGGTTCATTTCAGTATTAGGTGGCTCCTCTGGCATCCCTTCTTGGGTCTCCTCATAGGTATAGGCAATCTCACCGAGACTCCCTAACTATAATAATTGTTCAACCACTGCTTTCTCATCTCCTATGTGGATAGGGGATTGAGATGGATAATATTGAGGTTCATCAGTTTCAATTTCCTTCCCCACTCTTTGCCTTTTAGGGGAATCTTGGATGTTAATGACATCTTCAATTTCTCTTTTCCCTCTTGAAGTGGAAGGCTCACCTGTCACTGGCATTATCATAGTGTACTTTGACTTCTTATGCATTACATAGTCACCAGGTGGGATAGCCTTAGCAAAAGCAGGCTTAGCCAGGACCAACTTAACCCTATCAGGATCATTTTGCATTATAGCCTCTCTTTTTTCTTTTAAGGTCTACATGAGGTCTTCAAAATAGAGAATCAAGAATTTGATTTAATCCTTAAAAGGGTTGAAGCTAGAAAGAGGGTCATAGCTACTATCAAATTGATGGATAAAATCAAGTGCCTTCTTATATGCAACCCACTTCTCCTTCCTTAGTTCTTGCTCATCTAAGCTGAATTCACTCCTAATTAAATCTTCAGGGAATTGAAATTGATGAGGCCTACCTTTACACACCGCCCTCTTTCTAAACATGCCATTGAAAAAGTCCTCAGGGTCTGCACATCTTGAGACTGCAGTTGATAGCCTATATGGCTTACAAAATTCCTCAAAATATATCCAACTATCTTTAGTGATTACAAAATGGTGGGCCATGGTGATAGTTG
Source organism: Cryptomeria japonica (assembly GCF_030272615.1). NCBI lineage: Eukaryota > Viridiplantae > Streptophyta > Pinopsida > Cupressales > Cupressaceae > Cryptomeria > Cryptomeria japonica. The sequence continues at coordinate 58,012,846 of NC_081413.1, read as the reverse complement.
GAAAAATGGTCCCCTTACCCCTATTGGTTAGCTCTGCCGCTTGTACTCCAATTTGTCTCAATACTTCTGCAATTCCTATCTTCAATGAGACCTGATAGGGTAGTAGATATGGAGTACCTCTGAAACCATATACTCTGAAAATAGTAGAAACAGGGTACAAATACATGTCTCCCCAATTGTGAACAATCTTAATGCCCTCTGCAAACTCTTTAGGTCTGAGGAATTCCAAAAGAGCCTTAGGAATCCTAGGGTTTTCTGTGCATAAAAGAATTCTAATCTTGGATGCAAAGCATCTATCAAACTTCAAAAAAATATCATCTTCTCTATCCCAAGATAAAACAGTGCTCCAAAGTTGGACCGACATCTCTTCCTTATCCTTTACCTTAACCAAGTCCATTTCCTTTGCAAAATAGTCAACACCTTTGAACAAAAACATATGCATTAACAGGGAGTACCATCCAAACGACCTATCTACTTTACCATTCATTATCCCTACTAGCCCTGCATGAATTGCATCAGTAAGGTATGGGGCATAATCAAATATTATTGCCAAGAAGGGGTTTAAAATTTGTGCAATCATTAGCATGTAATGGGTTGGAATGTTTCTCTCAGCATCTTCCCCAAAAATCTGACATAGTGCCCAATACATACCCTTAGCTCTCAGAGTAAACAAATTGAGGGAGAATGGTTCCATTATACTAGGGCATACAATTGTCATCCCTCCTATATTAACAAAGAATTCTTTCAATGGGCCACTCCTAAGATGATCCCTTTGTGCATTGTAGACCTAGGCTAATGACTCAAAGTCAATAGGCTCTAACAAATTGGAAGCCTCACTGAGTTTAAACATGTTTCTGAATTCATCATCTTTTATTTCAATTAGGGCTGATCCCTTCACACTCCTGATACATCTTTCTATAGGGTCATAATTCTATGCAATTAGGGTCAGCAAGTCTACATCCATGAATACACCAGGGACCACAAGCTTCCCCACATCTAGTTCCCATATGCTATTCAAAGGGGCTGGGGAATGTCTCTGCCCAAAACCTACTTTGAACAGTCCTAAACCTGACATCCCTATTTCAGGGTCCCTTAACAAATTGCCTTTATCATACAGGCCATCCCCAATTCTCAGACGAGGGTTCTTTGGTAGTAATTCCTTGGCCTTAGCCCCAACATTGGTAGACATGGTTAGTTGTTCTAAAAAATTGTCACAAATATTCCTGTCCTGATAATTCACTTTTCTTGTCAATTCCCTTCTTGGTACCATCTTGAATAAACAACTATACCAATTGAAACTAGCACAAACCTCAAATGAAAACAATTCACACAGCAATAATAGAAAACAAACCAGAATTATCAAGGAAAGCACAAAAACCTATTATTCGCCTGAAAAGAATCGCTCTACAATAGACTTCGATGAAACAATGCTAACAATCAAGTTGATGCGGACTCTAATACGGCAAGTTGGCATTGAATTTTTAGAAATTAACTCCACATGCTTTGGCTATCATTTCAGAATTGAATTCACAAAATTGAATTCAAAATGGGCTCCAATGGGTCATAATTTCTCTGAGTCTTTCCTCTAATTTGCTCTTTCGCTATTTTGCAAAACATAAAACCTTTATACTTTTCTTTTGCGAAGCAACACTGGCCATTGGATTATGAGAACTTACACTGCCCTTATCTCCGTCTGATCTCTCTCTGTTAGTGTCGAGCCATACCTTCTTTTCACTATTTCACGGGCTTTAACACTCGTGCACTTTTCCTTCATGAAGCAATGCCATCCATCAGATCAAGCTTTAACTACCCGCTCTTTAACTCCAACAACAACCATCAATCTTACTAACTAACTGTGCCTCGCCTTGATGGCTAATAGTTTTCACCATTTCGCAGAACTTATGCCGCGTGCATCTTTAGGCCACGAAACAACGATGACCATTGGATTGACCATGAGATGAATATCTTTTAACAGGCTTTAAACCTTTCAAGTGGGCCCTTTATTTGGAAATCGCTTACTCTACCTAGTCACCGGTTAACAAATGCCACATGGTAGTCAACCATTAGCTCAGGAAGTTCCTCCGGGTTCCATTCTGAAACCGCTACGTGTTTTGCTTCACTATTCTCCACATAACTATCGGTTGCACCCAGGTGGGACCTTAACTACCCTTTAAAACCACATATACTAGACAGGTCACCTTTTACTCTATGGAACACACCATCTATCCTTCCACATCATGCCTTTATGTGATTCCCACCTATCTTTCACCATTTCGCAAAGACTAATCTCCATTTGACTTGCAGCCACGAAGCCATGACAACCGTCCGATCAAATCATACTTGATCGGCTTTTAACTTTGTGCCCCACTTGTCCTTTGGGTCCACCAGCCTCTTTCGCTATTTCGTGATGACTATCTTGTGATCATCTTGTTTTCATGAATCCGCGTGGGCCGTTAGATCTCAGGAACTTGCCCATTTTTTATCCTTTCTAAGACCACCTCGCCTGGGCCCACCGTGGACCGCCAATTGAGTGCCCCTTCAATGCTCTGTCATTGCCACTTGGACCTACCACTTTGACAGCCACCTTAGTGGGACCCGCCACCTTTTCTCTATTTCATGAAAGGTAGAACATGTGCATCTCCCAGTCATGAATCAATGAGAGCCGTTGATCCTTTTCCAACCTGATCACCTTTTAACCAAAGAAAGCTGCTTGCCTCTGGGACCCGCCATGTGTTTTCGTTGTTTCACAGAACATATACCATGTGCATCTCGGGCTAGCGAATCAACGCAAGCCATTGGATCACAATCAAGATGCAATTCTTTTATCTAATGGTTAATCCACCTGGTTAGGCCTGCCTATGCCTTTCGCTATTTCACGATGACTAACTTGCTAGCAACTTCGCTTAACGAAGCAATGACAACTGCTCGATCAATAAAGAGTTGTACAATATTTACTGGGCCTGACAAACATTAGAACAAGGTAAAGGAAGTGCACATAAATTTGAAATATTAAGGGATCACCTAGGCAAATAACTAATGGGGGGACACTTCTTATGACAGACCAACCCTTCTTTAAGTGACAAAAAGTAACGCATGAATAGAATCATAAGGGTTTTTCTCAAATAATTGGAAGGGTTAGAAACAAAAACCTTAAACCCTCTTCTGGATCAAGAACAAAGAAGCAATAAGGCCACAATCAGACTCAAATTTTTTAGACTTTTAGCCAATTATGGAACAAGAATACCCATTTTTTAAATAGTGATAACAATGTCTATCTCTATGTTGTATGAGAAATGTTTGATAAATGCCTCTACTAAGTCACCCCATGACTTAATTCCAGGCAAAAGTTGGGAGAACCATTCCATAGCTTGATCACCTAAGCAATGTGGGAATAATCTCATCAAATATGTCTCTTCTGCTACTACCTCAATGCAAGATGTGAAAAATTGTCTTATATGTGCCTTGGGATCCCCTTTTCTTCTGTACTTATCGAACTTAGGTGTCACAATGTGTGTAGGAAATGGAGGCATTGGAATGCTTTTGTCAAATGGATAGGGACATATGTCTCTCATTGTGTAAGTTGGCTTTGGTGCATTTATATCCTCCATTTCCTTTTGTAAGTCCTTGATTTGCTGTTCCAAATTGTTCTTAGGTGGAGACCGACTTCTTGGACCATACCCCATGCCTGAACCACCAAGCGGAGGAGGAGCATGTTGCATATATGGATGATATTGATCATACACATGTTCATATGGAGGAGGTCTATAATGGTGCTGCGTATATGGACCACTTGGTATAGAGTCATGATGAGGAATGGAATATCTATTTTGTCCATGTATACCATACTCTAAAGGCATGTCATGAGTTTGTTCTAATGTGTTGCCCCCAAATTTGACACTGGGGTTTCCTTGTGTCCAAATTTTGATCATACCTTTGGGTATCCAATTGCTTTGGTGTTTGGTCCTTGGCATTGGTATGTGATTGAGTATATTTTTCTACATAAGACTTCCATAATGGTCAGTGAAGGTGAGTATCATAAGCTTTACCATGTGTGTATGGGACCTTAGGTTTTTGAAACAAAGATGATGGTGACTCAGGCACAAGATGTGGTCCTCCATTGCCTCCACTATTAGGCCTCCTTTGATCCATGTTGGGGTGAGGTTGTTGCAAAGGTCTATTTTCCATTATTTGAGACATGTAAAAATCATGAGGAATCTTGGCTCCACTTTGTGCCATCACTTGTAAGAAATATTGTCTATCTCTCCTCATTATTACCTCAACCAATTGATTGAAACAAGGATCCATAATGGAGTCTTCCACTTCTGCTGAATGTACTGAAATGTTGTCCATATTGTCATTGCGTGTATCATTGTTGTTTATAGTGCCCATGTTCTCAACATTTGGAATGTTTCTATAGGCATCCATGTCAGGTAATGTAGTATGATCAGAATTGAAAAAGACATCATTGTCATACTCATAAGAACTCATGTTTGCGGACTCTTGAGCCTCTTTAGCTTCTCTCCTAGATTTTTGGAAATAGGTTTCAACCATGAACTAGGTAATTGTTGGTATTTTGGTATGGTTTTGTCATTGATGTCAACACCTACTAAACACTTATCAACTCTGGCACTTTCGAGAATCAACAACATTCACCGGCAAGCAAATGACTTATGAACAGTCACCGGTATCTGGTACACCAGGAGGATATAATGATCACCGGTGCTTGGAATGATATGGAAAATACATGGTTATGTTGAAGACATCGTTTGGATACTTTGTCTTGAAGCTTTTTTAATTGGCATATTCGTATTTACATATTTGCTATTACCGGCAAATAGCTTCAGGTTACACCAGTAGGTTTATCTTTTCCAGATCAGTATGGCATGCTATGGAGATGACTTATTATTATTGTAAATGCATTAAGCCAACATGGTGAATTGGTTATTGCATTGGGTATTTATTGATTTATAAATTAATTTTATTGTATTATCCTTTAGAGCCGACTTACTAAAATTGGTCTTAGGGTATGGTATAAATGTAAGATCTTATTTGTAAGATCGGATGTGGAATGCAAAAAAGGATTGTGTGAAGATATATGAGAGAATAAGAAGTGCTATACATGCAGACATCATTTGAAGGTGAAGGAGGGTTTTTGTGAAGACAATCAAAACTACATCGGTATTGAATCCAACATATGAAGATGCTATTTTGAGAAGTACATTCTTATTGGATTTAACCATCCGATTGTAGTTAGTGTGACTCCTATTTGTGATCGAGCAGTGAGCTCTAGGCGCTTGGCCTTTCTGCATGTGTAGACCCCATGTGTATACACTTACTATCTGCAGTAGTATCATCTGATTATGGGTAAGGTTTCCCACCATGGTTTTTCCCCTTACAGGGTTTCCACGTACAAATATTGGTGTTATGTGTTGCGGATGACTTTGTCTTTTTGTTTCATGCATTAATATTTACCGGTATTGCAATTAACTATTAAAACTGTCCACTGGTATAAAGACTGTTTCACCGGTATTAAGCAGAAAGTTGAATAAGTTGTTTTTGGTTTAAATTTATTAGACAACTGATTCACCCCCCCCCCCCCCCTCTCAGTTGTCTTTGGGACCTAACAATTGGTATTAGAGCCTAGTCCTCTTTTGCAGAAGTTTAACAACTTGAGGAGATCCAATGTCTACTAACTATTTCAGTAAGGACAGTCCTAAAATTGATGGAACCAACTATGGAATATAGAAGATCAGAATGGAGACACATTTAAATTGTATTGGAAAGGACATCTGGGATGTTATAAAGAATGGTTATACTGCTCCTACTCCTAGTTAGCCTAATCCACCTACCTTGGGAAAAGATGAAGAAAATGATTGCAAAGCAAGAGAAGCACTTTTGAGCGCATTATCTGATCAACAAATCATGGGATTATCAGATAGGTCTACTACTAAAGCTATTTGGGATCATTTGGAAACACTGAATGAAGGAGATTCCATAGTCAAAATTGCAAAACTTGAAAGCTTCTGGGCTAGGTATGAACATCTAAAAATGGAAGAAGATGAAAGGATTTCTGCTTTTATGGAAAGAGTAAATGAGATTGTTTTGGGTATTAAATGTTGTTGAGGAACCTTAAGTGAGGATGAAATTGTTTCAAAAATTTTAAGAGGATTTCCACCAGCATATAAAATGAAGGTTACTACTATAAATGAGTTAAGAACAATGCCTAATACATCAGTAACTAGGGATACATTAATTGGAAAACTTTCAGCCTTTAAAATTGAGGAATTTGGCCCCTGTTGCTACTATAAAGATAGATTTAGCCTTTAAAACATCTACATCATCTGCAACATCATTTGACAAATCAGATTAGAAAGCCTTTTATTAAAGAGAACTTGAAGAAAGCAGGAAAGAAAATGAAGAACTTGAAGAACTTGAAGCACTATTTGCAAGGAAAATGCCTAAAGGTCTTGTTGGAAGTAAGTATGAAGGTAAAGTACCCTTTAAATGTTTTAACTGCAATAAGATTGGTCATATGGCTTCAAGATGCCCTAATAGACATGCTAGACTAAGAGAAGAAGCTAGAAGAACATACATGCCTAACCCTAAATATCAGAGATACAGATTTAAGAAGAATAAAGACAAATCTTGTTAAATTGCTGATGAAGGAGTGATTGATGATTCTGATGAGGATCCGATAGACAATGGATGAGTTTTTGTTGCTATAACAGAAGATCAACCGACACCTACTACTCAACCAGTAGAATAGGCCTTGGCAGCTAAAGTTGAAGTAAAGGATGAGCGGATCATTGATTCAGGATGCTCACATCATATGATAGGAGATAAAGGTAAATTCTTGAACTTTCAAGAATACAATGGAGGCTTAGTGAGATTTGGAGATGGTAAAGCTTGTTTGATCAAAGGTAAGGGTACAATATCTCTTGATGGTAAGAATAATACTGACAATGTCTACTATGTTGAAGGTTTAAAGCATAATCTTTTGAGTGTTGGTCAATTAGTTGAGAAAGGATTTCAGTTACAATTCAAAAATGGAAAATACAAAATCATGAATAGAACTGGTGTGGAAATTGCAATCGGTAATCAGACTAGAGGTAATATCTTTCATTTGAATAACAGTGAAAAGACATGCTTGATTGCACATATTGATGAAAGTTGGCTATGGCATAAGAGACTCTGTCATGTAAACTTTGATTGCATGGTGAAAATAAGTACTACTAAGGCAGTTAGAGATTTACCTAAAATTGTCAAACCTCACAATACAGTATGTAAGGAATGTCAATTTGGAAAACAAGTTAGAGATAGTTTCAAAATTATTCTAGAAAAATCCAATAATGTTCTTGATTTAATTCATACTGATTTATGTGGTCTGGCTAGAACTAAAAGATTACAAGGTGATAGATATTTCATGCTAATCATTGATGACTATTCTAGAATGTGTTGGGTCACTTTTCTCAGAGAAAAATTAGAAGCACTTGGAAAGTTCAAACTATTCAAAGCAATGGTAGAAAATTAAATTAGTAAGAAAATCAAATGTCTAAGACCAGATCAAGGAGGAAAATTTACATCTAAGGAATTTAATGCATTTTGTGAAGTAAATGGAATCAGAAGACAGCTATCAGCACCTCAGACACCACAATAGAATGGAGTTGTTGAAAGGAAAAACAAAACTATCTTGGATGCAGCAAGAAGTCTGTTATCAAAAGAAAACCTATCACATGTATATTGGAGAGAGGAAGTAAGTACAACAGTCTATACATTAAACAAAGTTCGAATCAAAGGTGAAACCGATAAGACCCCTCATGAACTATGGTTTGGTATTACTCCTACTCTTAAATATTTGAGAATTTTTGGAAGTAAATGCTATATTAGAAGAGACGAGTACATTGAAAAATTTGATCCTAGAAGTGATAAAAGAATATTTCTTGGTTATTCATCTAAGAGTAAAGCATATAGATGTTTTAACAAAAGATTGCAGAAAATTGTTGAGAGTATAAATGTGAAGATTGATGAACAATTCAGAGGAACTTCAAGGTATATAGATTTTGAACTGGCAACAAAATTTTTGGCAAATGAACCTACACTAAACCCACCAGTATAGAATGAAGATCCAGTTACACTGGTATCATCTGAAAATTCCACAATAACTAAGGAACAACAACAAACAAAGACACCCCGGTATGTAAGACTGAATCATTCTGAAGATCATATAATTGGAAACAAGTATAAAGGAGTTATGACAAGAGGAAGATTGGCAAATGAAGAGGTATGTCTTATTTCTCAAATTGAACCATCATCTGTTAATGAGGCATGTGAAGATAAATATTGGATTAAAGCTATGGAAGAAGAATTAGAACAAATTGAGAAGAATAACACTTGGACATTAGTTCCCTGACCTAAAGATAAAAATGTAATTGGAACCAAATGGGTATTCAGAAACAAACTTAATGAAGATGGTAAGGTTATTTGAAATAAATCAAGACTAGTGTGTAAGGGATATTCTCAGAAAGAAGGAATTGATTATAATGAAACCTTTGCACCGGTAGCCAGAATTGAGGCAGTTAGATTATTTTTGGCTTTTGCAGCACATGAGAACTACAAAGTATATCAAATGGATATTAAATGTGCATTTTTGAATGGAGACCTTGAAGAAGAATTTTACATTAAACAACCTGATGGATTTTCTTTGATAGATAACAAAGATATGGTTTGCAGGTTGAGGAAAGCTTTGAATGGGCTGAAGCAAGCTCCAAGAGCTTGGTATGCAAGATTGGATAAGTATCTTTTGAAGATTGGTTTTTCTAAAGGTAATGCAGATAACAACTTATATTATAAAGTGACTAATGATGACATCTTGGTTATAGAAGTTTTTGTTGGTGATATAATCTTTGGAGGAGAAGATGGATTATGTAAAAAAATTTCTATTAAAATGCAGCAAGAATTTGAAATATCTATGATTGGAGAAATAAAATTCTTTTTAGGATTGCAAATTTCTCAGTCTGATAAAGGTATATTCTTGAGTGAATCCAAGTACTTAAAAGAGTTACTAAAGAAATTTGGGATGGAGAACTCTAAACCGGTAAGCACACCTATTACTACAAATGACAAATTATCACTAAGGGATGAATCTACACCTATTAATCCAACTAGATACAAATCTATGATAGGAGGTTTACTATATTTGACACAAAACAAAAATGATATTATGAATGTAGTATGTATTGCTTCAAGATTTTAGAGTAATCCTAGAGAAAATCATGAATCAGCTGTAAAAAGGATTTTCTGGTACTTACAAGGCACCACAGATCTTGGATTATGGTATCCTAGAGATGAAAACTTTGAATTATGTGCATACATAGATGCAAATTGGGTAGGAGATTTGGATGATAGAAAAAGCACCACTGGCGGAGCATTCTTTCTTGGAAGCAGACTAGTTTCTTGGTTGAGTAAGAAACAAAATTGTACATCTTTATCAACAGCAATATCAAAATATGTTGCAATAGCAACTAACTGTACATAGGTATTATGGCTTAAGCAAATATTGAAGGACATAAAGGTAAAATGCAAGGAACCTATTACTATCTATTGTGATAACACTGTAGCAATTGATATATCTAAGAACCCGGTGTTACATTCTAAAACCAAACATGTTTCCATCAAACTGAATTTTCTAAGGGAAAATGTTGAAGCAAAGGAGATAAAACTGGTTTATGTGAATAATAAAGAGTAGATTGCAGATATTTTTACTAAACCTCTACGTAAAGAGACTTTTGAATATCTCAGAGACTAGCTTGGGGTCATACCCCCACCGGTAGAGACTTAAGAAGTTGATGTTTGTCATCAATTGACAGAATTAACAGAGAAATCTTTTATTCCGGCTATGATGAGGAAGCTACTTCTCAGGGGGAGTAGTTGGTATATTGAATTGGTTGGTATTTTTTTACTTTGGCATTTGATCTCAAAGAGGGAGAGATTGGTATAGAAAAACACAAGGAAAATACATGTTTCTCCCAGGGGGAGAGATTGTTATTTGGGAGAGATTATTACTCGCTGTATTTGTATTTTGATTTCTCGTTATGATCTCTTTTTGGGAGATTGTTGGTTTTTGGTATTTGGCATTTTGATGGTTTTTCCATCTTGTGTTGCCATCAATGCCAAAGGGGGAGATTGTTGGTATTTTGGTATGGTTTTGTCATTGATGTCAACACCTACTAAACACTTATCAACTCTAGCACTTTGGAGAATCAACAACATTCACTGGCAAGCAAATGACTTATGAACAGTCACCGATATCTGGTACACCGACATGATATAATGATCATCGACACTTGGAATGATATGGAAAATACATGGTTATGTCGAAGACATCGTTTGGACACTTTGTCTTGAAGGTTTGTTAATTGCCATATTCATATTTACATATTTGTTGTTACTGACAAATAGGTCCAGGTTACACCGATAGGTTTATCTTTTCCAGATCAGCATGGCACGCTATGGAGATGACTCATTATTGTTGTAAATGCATTAAGCCGGCATGGTGAATCATTTATTGCATCGAGTATTAATTGATTTATAAATTAATTTTATTGTATTATCCTTTAGAGCCAACCTACTAAAATTGGTCTTAGGGTATGGTATAAATGTAAGATCTTATTTGTAAGATCGGATGTGGAATGCGAAAAAGGATTGTGTGAAGATATATGCAAGAATAAGTAGAGCTATTCACACAGACATCATTTGAAGGTGAAGGAGGGTTTTTGTGAAGACAATCAGAACTACACTGGTACTGAATCCAGCATATGAAGATGCTATTTTGAGAAGTACAATCTTATTGGATTTAACCATCCAATTGTAGTCAGTGTGACTCCTATTTGTGATTGAGCAGTGAGCTCTAGGTGCTTGGCCTTTCTGCATGTGCAGACCCCATTTGTATACACTTACTATCTGCAGTAGTATCATCTGATTGTGGGTAAGGTTTCCCACCATGTTTTTTCCCCTTACAGGGTTTCCACATACAAATATTGGTGTTATGTGTTGTGGATGACTTTGTCTTTTTGTTTCATGCATTAATATTTACCGGTATTGCAATTAACTGTTAAAACTATCCACCGGTATAAAGACTGTTTCACCGGTATTAAGAAGAAAGTTGATTAAGTTGTTTTTGGTTTAAATATATTAGACAACTGATTCACCCCCCCTCTCAGTTGTCTCTGGGACCTAACATTGACCAAGATGTGGGAGACTAGATGAAAATGTTAAGAGTATGGAAGACCAAGAGTTGGATGAAATGTAAATGAATCGAAGGTTTACTTGCAATGTCCAAAGTGTAAGACCAAGTATGTATGTAGTAGAGTAGGTGTGGCTTCCAAAGAGATGATAGTTTCTCTTGATGAGGTAATTTGACCTTGACTCTAAGTAAGACCAAATGAGACCCCAAAGTGATAGACCTTGATGAGGGACCACTTAGAAAAATGTTGTTGTATGTAGTATGTTGATAAAGCAAGATGAGGATAAGCAAGTGACCTTGTGACTCAAGTTTAGAAAAATGTGAATGTAATGCAAGGTGTAAAGCAATGATGAACTTTGTGGGACCCAAAAATAGGTTGAATGCTAGATGGAAATCTAGGGAGATAACTTAGGAAGCTTGGTAAGTCCGAAACTGACTGTTCTTGTTTGCTGTACTATAAAAGTTTTTCAATTTTGAACACAAATGTGCCTGTATACTTCACAGATGCGAATTCCTGACACAGACATGGTTCTGTCAGACATAGATGCATTTTTGAGATTTTGTAAATGCAATGTTGCTCAAGAGAACACAAACATGTTTTTGCCCTTCACAGACGTGGTTATATGACACAGACGTTACTTTCTCAGACACAAACATGTTTCTGAAAACTGAGTGCAATTTTTCCAATCTGTAAAGTTGTTTGTTGTGACCAAATCTGAATTTTTTTGATTGTTTTCCATGACAAGATGACACAATGTTGATGAGGACTCAATGTTTGCAAGTGTTTAGACTCAACATGACTCAAGAGAAAGTGTGTTGTTTGATGTAAAATTGTTTTGCATACACTTGAAGACACAAAAGACACAATGTTTTGATGTTTGGTCTTGAATGTTTGATTGTTCAAAATAAGACAAGCACAATTCTTATGGCTGGCTAGGACAATAGTTGTTGATACCACATGGGGTTTCCCCTGAGGCTACACTATTCAGAGAGGATACTTAGATGATTGACCCAACTGGATCCACCCTCAACACTCACTTCTCAGGGTAACCAAGCATCAGTCCCCATGAAAAACTCCCTGTGGTGAACTTTGTATCTCTACTAAGAACCGTATGTGTGTGGGTCGTTCTAGAGGTTCGATCTCCTGACCCAACAACTAGAAGGATTTTGGCTTCTAAAACAAAAAGGTGCTAGTAAGGGAATCCACTCGTGTGGCCATACATGTGGCACTTTCAACTCTGTAAATACAAAAGGCTCCCAGTCGGTAGGGGTTACGCCCTACAAATGATCAAATAAATTTGATCAAACGGGTTTATGGGGAGACATAGTGTCGGTATGAACTAATCAGCACACGTTATCCATAGTTTTCACCATGAATGCAGTTGTTTATAGTGGTTCGGAAGAGGTGGGTTTTCCTCGCTACCACTTGGGTCGTTCTCTCCTCACTGGTAGTCCTAATGACCACACGGGGAGAGAGACCCTCTAAAGATTAAACAAAATGAGCCTATTGCTCAAGACACAAAAGACACTGGTTCAATTTTAGTGAACCAATTGAAGTGTTTTCTAGTCTATGAAAGCAAGGCACACAATAAAGATCAGAAACCCTTGCCAAAGTCCTGCAACAAAGATGTGTTAGTAGTTTGGATTGTTTCAAATGATCACCCCTTCCTGCAAGCATACAAGTTAGGTAAATTTTAGATCCAAAAGACTTTGTGAAATAGGGGCCTTCAACAAAATGATTTTACTTTCAAAACAAGATGCACCAATTTCATTAGCTAGATCTGAAAATGTTAGCTCAATATAAACCAGATCTGAAATCCGAATGACAAAAAAAACTGATATGCAAAAACTGAACACAAACGCAGTTATCAATAACACAAACACTATAGAAATATGCAAATGCACCTAGATTTGACACAGACGTGTCTTTTGAACACAGACATGGCCCGCGAACACAGACATGTCTGGAGGCCTCATAGATGTGATTAGGGAACACATACGCGACCCTGTAATTATCGAATAAAGTAAAATAATATCGAAGATGCAGACGCGATTCCAGATGTCACAAACGTGAGAGAAAATAAAAAACGCGATTTGAAAGTGCGCAAACGCGAAAATGTCAAAATGTTGTCAAAAATGTCAGATCTGCAACTTCAAAAGCACCAAATCTACAACAAAAGATGTTAAATGCAAAAGGGACAAGAGTCCCACTAGGTGTGCCAAAATGCATATAGTGAAAATGGATAAAACAATATTGAAAGACTGAATGATTTCAACCACAAACCCTAGCCTAACAACAACAAAGATCCACCATAACATATAAAGATTACCTAAGACAATGCAAGTTAAATGAAATCATAAAGATTATACCATCACATGTCCAATAGGGTTTGGATCTCCATTCTTCCTAGCTCCATTGATCTTGCTTGATATATTTGCTCTCAGATTTTATGTGTGCACAAGAGGTCAACAAAGAAAGGAAATGTGGTTTCAAGTAGGCTTGATCGCATATGCAAGTTTGAAAGTGTAGTTAGGTTGTTAATTGATCAGGATGCATAGGATTGATAAATGAAGGAAGCATCTCCTTATATAGAAGACACTATAAGAAATGGAGGGATAGGATTAAGAGGTGTAAAAGTTAAATTGTTTGCTATGATTAGTGGGTAGGTAGAGAAAAATGAGAGGGTAGGTAGTGTAGGAATTAAGAGATGAATGACATGTGTCATGAGTAGAAAAGGTTAATGAATTAATTAAATAAATAAAGATTTAATTAATTAATAGAAGAAGTGGGATCAATTAAATAAATAAAAGTATTTATTTAATTTAGGGAAAAGGATAATTTAAATAAATAAAAGTATTTATTTAAATGAGAAATAAGGCTAGAAGAGGATAAATGAATTAATTAAATAAATAAAGATTTATTCAATTAATAGAAGAATTAGGCTAAGATAATTAAATAATAAAATATTTATTTAATTAGACATGACAATTTTAGGTGTCTACAAATATTATTTAAGACTACATCCTTGGACTATACCTAACTTTTCTTAAGGGGATGTCTTAAGGAGATATCAATGAAATAATCACTAATAAATATGAATATAGCAATTATGACTAGTGCCTTCTTCTTAATCTAGTCATAATTGCACTCAAGGATTTTGTTCTTTACAAGGCTTAATAATCAAAGGGGCGGGTTATTTAATAATAATCTAATGTAACAAAGAAAGGAATTTACATGTGTGAACTCATGAAAAATTTAAAAATTGAATACTCCTTAAGAAAAAAATCAACTCCTTTGCAAAAATCACCTCCTTCGAAAAAATCGTCTCCTTCATTGAAAAAAATCAACTTCCTAGAAAAAATTTGAAGATTTATGAATTATTTTTGTTTTTTTGTTTTTAAAAAATTAAAAAAAACACCTCAATAATATATGAGGGGAAGGGTGGGGAAGAGAGCGGTCGCTTCCCCACGTGACCGCTCGCGGAGGGTCCCGCTTCTTGGGGGACTCGATCGAGTCCCACTCGGTCGAGGCTGCCTATGTGGCATCCCACATGGCAACCTACTCATCAAACCCCCCCAATTTGTATAACTTTAAAGTTTTGCTAAGAATTTGACCATCAAATTTTATTTTTTTAAAAAAGCTAAAAATACCCTTTTCGAGAGCTCGGAGTGAGGAACGTTGACATATAATTTTTATAAAATTTCAATTATAATTAGTATATTGAAATTATAAAATACTACAAGTAGGTTAATTAACATTCAAGAAGACTCTGATTTAGAAAAAACAAAAAAATACTAAATCATATCAGAAAAATTTAAAAATTATATATAACACTAGAGGAGAGAGTCCTCTTCAAGCATATATAAGTTTTTTTGAGATTGCTATAGTTTTGATAGGGGAAATTTGGTGGGAGATGAAAACTGTCAATTTTAGGAAACTTCGACTTTGAATTGCTATAACAATGAAAATATAGATCGAAATCAAAAAAAAAATTCTGCACTAGCTATGGATGTCATCTAAAACATATTTCAAAATCAGAGGAAAACAATATTATTTACATATAGTTTTGTGGTGGGAGGTGAAACCCCTAATTTGCAGTATTTTTCAATAATTGAAAAAATGACTTTAATAACTAAAAACACATCAATTCTTGTTCCATTTTTAAAAAAAAACTAATAGGCATAAACTTCATCCAGTTTTACACATTTCATCAGTTTACATAATCTTCAAATACCAAATAGAAATATCACTTTTGTGCCATTGAAGTTGAACTATTTTGTTGTTGTTAGCCTTTTCTTTTATAAAAGTGAGACACAAGTTTGTACTTTTACCCATCATGTATCAATTGGAAGCTACTACTGGACATTGCCTATTATCTCAGATCAGTGAAAGTTGGCTATGATAATAGAGGACGTGTCACATCAGCTTTGATAATTTGCTAAAGATTAGTATGACAAGAGCCGTGAGAGATTTACCAAGACTAACTAAACTAGATAACAATATTTGCAAAGAATGTCAAGTGGGAAAGCAGACAAAAGGAACATTGAGAGGAAAGGAATAATCTTTTACCATATTATTGGATTTGGTACACATAGACCTATGCGGTTTGACCAGAACAAGGAGTTTACTAGGTGAGAGGTATTTCATGCTCTTAATTGATGATCTCTCTAGAATGACATGGGTTGCATTTCTAAGAGAAAAACAAAATACATTAGAAAAATTTAAGATATTCAAAGCTAGAGTTGAGAATGAAGTTGATAGAAGGGTTAAATGCTTGAGATTTGACAGAGGAGGTGAGTTTATTTATGATGAATTTGATACTTTATGTGAGAAATATGGAATTAGAAGACATTTATCTACTCCTATGACACCTTAGCAAAATGGTGTTTTCTAAAGAATGAACAAGACTATTCAAGTGGTGGCAAGAACTATGATCAAAGAAACACATCTACTATAAGTTTATTGGAGATAAGTAATACACAATGTAGTATATACCCTCAACATAGTTCTATTTAGGAAGAAATATGGGAAGACATCATATGAGTTACGACATGGAACGATTCCATCTGTGAAGTATTTTAAATATTTTGAAAGTAAATTTTATATTCAAAGAGATGAGGGGAATCTTAGAAAGTTTGATAGAAGAGTTGATGAAGCTATATTTCTGGGTTATTCTACAAAAAGCAAGGCTTACAAATGTTATAAAAAGAGGTTGAATAAAATCCTTGAAAGTGAAAATGTGAAGGTTGATGACAACATTTCAAAAGAATATAGTATACAAGCAGGATATGCATTTGATGAGTCTGCAAGAGGAGAAGAAGAGAAGAACAAAGATGAAGACAAGCAGGAAGAAACTTAGGTTGCTCCGGTAACCGCATCAAAAAAATTGATGTATGTGTAGAAAAATCATTTTGAGAATCAAATTATAGGAGGAAAGAATAGATGTGTTATAACAAGAAGCAAAGCTGCTAAAGAACACGTTCTTTTATGTTTACTTTTTGAAACTAAACCTAAGATAATTGAAGAAGCTTGTAGAGATCAAAGTTGGATGAAGTCTATGAAGGAAGAGCTAGATCAGATTGAGAAACATTAGACTTGGGAACTAGTCCCCAGACTAGTAGATAAGAATGTTAGTGGAACTGTTACCAAATTTTGTACATGCCAAATTCAGTGCCCTAATGAAGCCTTGCATTCATTCATTTTGAAAAGATCAAATTATGAACCAGGGAGAAATGCACTATTTTTGTCTAACTTGTTTGCTTCATGTGCAGATATAGGAAAGTAAGACAACATGTGGGTTAAAATTTGGCTCCCACGAGGGTTGAGATCACCATGCTATAAACCACAAATATATTTATGCTCCGTTGTAGATGAAATAGCGTGGCCTATTAAAACCTTCAAGCAAATTCATGTTGGCAAGTGTATCGCTGAACCCCCTGCGTAGCTGATGAAAGGGAAAAAGGAGCTCAGAGAAAATGCAATTGGCCTGTGTAAAGTTTTTACTTGGTCACCAAAGAGGATTTTGAAAAGGCTAGAGACCTTCCAAGCATTTTCAGTCGCCAGGCATGAAGAACATTTATCGCACATTGGTCGCAGGGAGGAGCATTTTAGTATTTAAAACTAAAGTCACATGTAACTATAGTGTCAAAGCTTATGGGCTTTTGACAAGAAGAGGCTCATTGCTCAGTGGACCCCGCATGCACATGCATCTCAAGGTGTCCTAATTTTGTGACCAGTTGGCAGAAAGAGGTTAAAGGTCAAGAAAGTAAGAAAGATCGGACATAGATCGCAGTGATCCAATGGCTGTCGCTATGTCACGATGGTTAGATGCTCACCGGATATCATCGCGACATGGCGACTGATGATGTGGTGAATGAGAGAGTATAAGAGCAAGGACATGTGGTGGTCTAGTGGCTGGTGACATGCAATGGATGGACAAGATTGAGCAGACCTTGGCCATGATGAGTCCCGAAAAGGTTTCACCGAAGGCTCAGTTTCATTGACATAATAATATCGATGAAACCGCAAGTTCGATGAGACTTGTAAATGTCTCACCGAGGAAGTAATTTGGCCAAAAGAATGATATCCGATAGAGAAAGACATGTGATGCATGGTAGGCCCGATAGACAGGTGGTGCCCAGGCGGATCTAATGAGCCAATCAGAGGGTGACACATGTTGACACGCGACATAAGAGAGAAGATCAACCAGGGTTAAGGGTCAAGAAAATTGAGAGAAGATCAACGGTAGTTCGAAAGATCTGATGAAGGTCGCTATACCACTATAGAAAGAAGCTCGCCAATTATCTCCATGACTTGGTGACAAAGTACGTGCGAAAAAGGTGAGCGGCTAAGGTGTTAAAGATTGAGTAGTTTGAGGGTAGATCAATGGTTATCGCTATACCACATGATGAAGATGCTTGATGGTTATCCCTTGCAACATAGTGATTGGAAACCTGGCATTTGAGGTTGCCATCTAGGTGGGCTCATAGGCAAATCAGGATGTGCCATGTGGCAGAGCGTAGAAGAAGAGCCGGGGTGGGCCCAAGTCCAGTGGGAGGTCCGAATGGTGATTAGGTGGAACCCCAGAACCAACCAGGAAGTGACATGTGGTGGGCCTAATAGACAGGGAGAGCGGCTAAGGTGAGTTAACTAGCTTGCAGATCACAGTTGATCGACGATAATCAGAGAAAATTTGATGGTAGTCACCAAGTTGTAGTGGGAAAATACTCGTTAGGATTTCCATCATGACCCAGCGACTGAGGATGGAACTTTCATCAGCCATCAGAATAACATGTTTGGGTGCCGCCCGATAATCTGATAGAGTAGCATTCAGTTGGGAGTGTCATCAGACATTGGAATAAGTATTTTGATGCTATTCCGATGACCCAATAAAAAAGCAGGTGAAATGCAAAAATATCATCGGCCATCAAAATAAGTGTTTCAATGCTTACCTGAAGAAGAAAAGCAATGCTAGTTATAGTCAGAAGCCAAAAGTGGTGGCAGGAAAGGTCCAATTTGGGCTTGAGAGAAAGTCTGCATGAGTCTTTCTCGTGATCTTGAAGTAATAAGGATTGATTTTGAGTGCCATATGGTCAACCTTTAGTTGACTAAGAGTTTGAACTGAATTGCATGAGTTCTTTTTGCATGTTTTGAAGCTTTTTTTGGGTGGCTTTTATTTCTACGAGAGGATTGAGAGTTAGTTTATTGTGTTAATGTTTAAATAACCTTT
The DNA here is from genome assembly GCF_030272615.1 of Cryptomeria japonica. Lineage (NCBI taxonomy): Eukaryota > Viridiplantae > Streptophyta > Pinopsida > Cupressales > Cupressaceae > Cryptomeria > Cryptomeria japonica. Next base: position 57,993,874 of record NC_081413.1, on the reverse strand, counting down.
AAATTTTCTATCTCATTTATAAGTCATAGGTTGTGCATTGTGATAAATTGGTTCATTTGGTTGATTGTGAATGTTCTCTTTCCTTTCAATTTCTTGAAGTTTAAATCCTTTGCATGAAATATTTATGTGCTATGAACTAGAAGTCTATTTGTGTAGATTGGTGTTTTTTAGGAGTGTATCTCTATCATTTTCAGATATCTTATTGATGCTTCACCTTTGTTTATTATTTGCAAGTAATTCTATTTTCATTTTTAGTTTTCCTATACCTTTTCTCATTAAAGATTTAGAGTTATTCACAGGGAACCAACCCTTCATCTAGAGGTTAATTCTCACTATAGGCAACCCTGTCATGCCCAAACTTTTGGGCAAAAACGGAACAACAATTTTTTTTTTTTAAACAACATACTAATTAAATAATCTACATTTAAAAAGGAAAGAATAAGTTTTGTCTTAACTAAGGGTTAACTCAGGGTTAAATAGAATCGTTAACTAAAGTTGATTTAATTAACTAAATCAATAAGGCGACAATAATTAGAGAAGGCTAATTATTTCCTAAAAGGGAGTCACCATTCTTCATTAATTAATTAACTAAATTAATTATTAACCCCAAATTAAAATGTCTCCAATAATTATCCAAAGGACATTAATCATCTCAAAAGTATTAAAATACTCAAGATTAAATAAAAATAAAGATAATGCTAACTTACATTAAAAATAATTAATTGAGCAACCATGAAAACGCCTTTAATTAAATTAATAAAGTTAACCTATTTCAAATATAATATTTGCCAAATAAATATAATTTATTAAAGTCAATTTTAAATCCCCGAAGACATTTAAATTCCAACTATTAAATAATCGACCAATAATGACCTCATAGGCTAGAATTTTACATAAAATAATTAATAAATTTCATTCATACAATCCCCCAAATTAAATTTAACCTATCATCCATATTTAATCAAATATGAAAAATAACTACATAAAATTTCTCTTTAATAACCCTTGTTAATAAAATTAAATCAATTATGCGATTAATATAGTTATATAAAAGTTAATCCCCAAATTATAATTATGCCTTGATAATAAAGACTATATTAAAATTAATTAATTTTCACCTTAGACAAAGTAAGGAGTTAAAATTAATCCCACATATGGCTTAGTTAAATGGGGGGGGCATTCTTTTTCAAATTTTAAAGAGAATTCCCCCTCCTCTTATTTTAAAAATATTTTAATTATGAATGCTAATTAGGGTTGAGTTATCCCTTTCTATTTTATTTTAAAAACTAACCTAATATTCCAATCTTTCTAAATGCTAACCCTAACCCGAATATGGGCTAGGGTTGCATAACTTAACATTCCATATTCTTTTCGCTCTTTTCCAAATGCAAACCTTAACTTGAAAATAGGTTAGGGTTGCTTGACTTAACATTTTCTTAGTTTCTTTTTTGTTTTGGTGTGTATGTGTTTGTGTGTGTGCATGGTTCGTAGTGGTGGAAGAGGCCGAAAAAAATGGCGGAGGAAGGGCAAAAGGGGAGGGAGACCGCAGGGAAAAGGAGGCGTCGACAGCCGCTGCGGTGGCCACCCGTAGTGGCAGCCGAGGCCACCATTGGGGGTCGCCACCCGCAGTGGTGCCGTGGGTGCCCCTGCGGGTCTCAACCCGTAGTGGTGGCCGAGGCCGCCCTTGTGGGTTGCGGCCTGCGGTGGCGCCATGGACGCCCCTGTGGGCTTCGGCCCACAAAGGGGGCCCGAGCCACCCCTATGTGCTCGCGAGGGCTATGGGGGTTTGAAAACTCCCTTTCTTTTGCTAGCAAATTTTTTTTGTAAATTTTCTTTATTAAATTTTTTTTTTGAAAGTTTATTGCATGATATATATATATATTATGTATATATATATATATATTTATATATACATAAATTTGTAAATGACTGCAAAATAAATATGCCAGAATATTAAATAACCAAATATTTTGTTTCTAGATTAATGATACACCTATTTTTTTTTTTGTTATATATATATATGAAAACCTAGAAGACATGCATGATTTAAAAAAAAAACCAGAAACTTATAATGACAAGTATTATTTTCTTTTCTAGAATATAATGTTATATATATATATATACATGAGCATATTTACTATATTTATTTACAGAGTAGAATAATTATACCATTTTTACAAAATGTACATAAATAAAAGAATTAAATTATTTTTCCTACTATCATGCATTTTCCAGATTTATAACTTTAGCATAAATGATTTATTTTACAGCTGCAAATTAACCTTTCTAGTTTATGCTAGTTAAGATGAGAGGGGGGGGGGGTGGTGAATCATAAAAACTTAATCTTCAATATATTCAACAGATTCAACCTCAGTAGCCTTTACTGATATGCAACTATGACTGTAAATCATTCAATACTCATAAACAGATACACTTAAAACATCATAACACATTCAACACCAGATTTAACGTGGAAACCCAAATAGGGAAAAACCACTGTGGGATTTCGGACCCACTTAGAAATATACCCTTCTAGAGTATGCTTGGTTAAATGCTAATCCTATTAAAGATTACAAACACATTGCTAGATGTGACTTGGTTAAGGGATTTACCGCAGACTTGTTAGAGTCTTTCACTTTGTTAGAAGTGACCTTGTCAAAGGATTTCAAACACTCATTTAGAATGTTACCTTGATAGAGGGTTTACAAATAAGACTGTTGAGTCCACTCGGTTAAGAGATTTCCTGTCACTTACAAAATAAATAATAGTAATAAAATATATCTGCAACTTCACATTTGAAATGCTAAAGCAGATTCTATTTGTTCAAAACAATCTTGTCATAAGACTTATCTTATCCCTTGTTGGGCTTGCTGGGCTTCTCAATCTGTTCTTCAATTAGATCTTCAAGCTTCTGTGCTCGGTAAACATTACTATAACATCATTGTGTATACATTTGCCTGCATACATTGTTCATCAAAAATTCCTTATTTATAAATAATTTCTAACTGCTTAATCTTCTTGATCACATTTCCCATGATCAATCTTAGCCATCAGATCTTCAAACTTGACTAGGTTCAATGTATCCTTCAATCTTAAAAATGTTTTACCTCGCCTTGGAACTTGCATTCCTTCCTTGGAACTTGTGCTAGGTTATTGTGGTTCAATTTGTGCTGTAGATCTTCCTCTTGATTTTCCATGAAATCGATCTTGAACAAAATTCTTGCGCGACATACCAATCATTTATTCATCTCCAGCTCATCAGCATCCTTCATTAAATAAATGCTTTTATTCATCCAATGTGATCTATTATAACTCGATTGTTACTTGGTAAATACTGAACTTCACTCGGTAGACATTCTGCCTTCTTTAACCGATATCGATAACCTTAGGGTTTACCGACTAGGTTCTTTGCTCGGTGACATAGTACAATATTAAACTTATAATCAACAACATATGTAGGATATCAAAACAATCAAAATAACATGATCTCATCATTGTCTAACTCGGTAATAGTTTCCCATTGAATAACTTATTATTCCCCTTTATTATCACATTCTTTCTGTATCACTTACCGACCTCTTAATACTCATCAAAACATACTTCTCAAGATATGGCAACATCATACTGAATCAGAGAATCAATTTCTTGACATCGATGACAAAATAATATTATTAAGACAGTAATCATCCTTCTTCAGTTATATCAATAATCTCCAACAACCTTCTCAATATCCTTATTGAAATGCCAACAATCTCCTTTCTATTGTAATGCCAACAATCTCCCCCTTTGGCATTGATGGCAATACCAACTTTAAATAGCAATACCAACTGATTCGGATTTAGATTGTTGTGTAGACTTCTCCTATTATCCTTGAGCTATTTAAACCTTCTCCTGAAGTCTTCTCCTCCTGTCATTAGTCTTCTCCATTTAGTCTTCTCCCCCTTTGAGAACAATGCCAAAAAGAAAAACTAATTCATGATTTCTTCCTTGGTAAAGTAATTTCCTTGCAGTCTCATTCACGGTCACAGCATCTTTGTCTTCAATCACTTTTTCTTATACAACTTTAGGCGACCTCCTAAAGTGTAAAGCAGCATCAACTCATAAATAGTTATCCTTTAGATTCATAGAATTGATGCTTTCACCGAACTCTGTCAATGAGTACTAGATAGGGGTAGGACCCCGAATTGACTTCTGAGATACTCAAAAGTGTTCCTTGACAATGGCTTTGTGAAAATACCTGCTATTTGTTCCTTTGAACTGATATATTCCAACACAACTTTCTTCTCTTGAACTTTTTCTCTGAGATAATGATACTTTATAGAGATATGCTTAGTCTTAGAGTGCATTACCGGATTCTTTGAAATGTTAATGGCACTAGTATTATCATAGAATATTGTTACTAGCTTGGTAACTTTCTCATTTATACCTTCCATCAGTTGTTTGATCCATGCTATATTGGTACAATTCAATGCTGCAGTGACATTTTCAGCTTCAGCTGTTGACTATGAAATGCATCCTTGTTTCTTGCTAAGCCAACTTACTAGTCTATCTCCCAAAAAGAAAGCTCCACCGCTTGTGCTTTTCCTGTCATCAATGTTTCCTGCCCAATCAGTATTAGTATAGACTTTTAATTCAAAAACATTTCTCTTTTGATACACTAAGACATAATCTTCAGTGCCTCTCAGGTATCTGAAAATTCTCTTGATTGCTGTCAAATGAGTTTCTTTGGGATCTGCAGAAAATCTTGCAACTATACCTATTGTATGTGCTATATCCAGCCTGTTGTGAACAACATATTGCAGCTTTCCAATCATAGATCGGTAAAGTGTCTCATCAATAGATGCAGATTCATCACTCTTTGATAGTTTACAATTGGTAGTCATAGGAGTACTTATAAGTTTAGAATCCTCCATTCCAAATTTCATCAAGATTTCCTTTATATACTTGGATTAAGTAATGAAAATCTCATTTTTCATTTGTAGTATCTGTAAACCTATTAAATACTTTATTTCACCGATTAATGACATCTCAAATTCTTTGCACATTTCATTTCCAAAGTTCTTGCATAGGGAGTCATTTCCACAAAAAATAATATCATCAACAAATATGGCTGAAAGTAGTATACCACTGTTTTCATCATTTTTCATATACATGTTGTTGTTTTCGCTTGTCCTTATAAATCCAATCTTGATCAAATAAGAGTGCAGTCTTTCATACCATGCTCTAGGTGCTTGCTTTAAACCATATAATGCTTTGTTTAGCTTACATACCTGATCTTTATTCTTGTCTTCAATAAATCCTTCAGGCTGTTCAATGTAAACTTTTTCTTCTAGTATACCATTCAAAAATGCAGATTTAACATCCATTTGATATACCTTGAAATTTTTGTAAGCAGCATATGCCAACAATGTTCTCACTCCTTCAAGTATTGCCACAGGTGCAAAAGTCTCACCATAATCAATTCCTTTTTCTTGAGAATAACCTTTGCAAACTAGTCTTGCTTTATTCCAAATGACCTCTCCTTTTTCATTTAGCTTGTTTCTGAAAATCCACTTTGTACCAATTATTTTTTTTCTCTTTCGGTCTTGGGACCAATGTCCATGTTTCATTCTTCTTGATTTGATCAATCTCTTCTTTCATAACATTTATCCAATCTTTATTACTAAATGCCTCTTTTACTATCCTTGGTTCAAATTCAGGTATCAGACATGTGTTCTGTCTTAGTTTGTTCCTTGTCATCACTGGATCATCCTTATCTCCTATAATCTGACTTGATGCATGATTTATTTTGACATACTTGGCTAATATGGGCTCGGTATTCTCTATTTGATCTTCTTCATCACTCGCTAACTGAGTATTTACTTCATTTTCTTCATCAACTTTCTCGGTAGGATTTCTCGGTTGAACATAAACAAATTCTTCATAATTTTCCAGGTCTTTGGAATTTCCTTCATCATTTCTTTCTGCAAATTCATCAATTTTCACATTTGCACTTTATACTATTTTGTTAGATGATTTGATCAGACATTTAAATGCTTTACTTCTAGAAGAATAGCCAAGAAATGTTCCTTCCTCGCTTTTCTGATCAAACTTTCCATTTCTGTCATCTTTGTGAACATAGCATCTACTTCCAAAGATTTTAAAATAACTTACATTAGGTTTCTTATCATACTAGATTTCATATGGTGTCTTCAAAGTTCCTTTCTTTAGTTGTACTCAGTTCAGGGTGTAAATTGTAGTGCTGATTGCTGCTCTCCAAAATGTTTGAGGTACCCTCTATTCTATCATCAGGGTTCTGGCACAATCTACAATTGATCTGTTTCTTCTTTCAGCTATCCCATTTTGCTGAGGTGTTCTCGGTGCAGACACTTGTCTCTTTATACCATGATCATTGCAAAATAGGTTAAATTCATCATAAATGAATTCTCCTCCTCTATTAGATCTTAGACATTTCAACTGTTTTCCTATTTATTTTTCAACTCTAGCCTTATACCATTTGAACATTTGAAAGGCTTCAGATTTTTCTCTTAAAAACATAACTGACATCATTCTTGAGTAATCATCCACAAATAATATGAAGTATTTATCTCCATAATAACTTTGAACTTTCATAGGACCACAAAGATCAGTGTGTACAAGATCTAAAATTCCTTTAGAAGTGTAGGAATTACTTGTAAAGCTTGACCTTGTCATCTTACCCATCTGTCATCCTTGACATATTGCATTCTTTGGTTTTTCCAGGCTCGGGAGACCTCTTACTCGATGCTTCTTACTTATTTTGATCAGGTTATCAAAATTTACATGACAAAACCTTTTATGCCACAACCAAGTATCTTCTATTTTAGCATACAAACAATTGTTCTGAGTTGAGTCAAGATGAAATGTATTACCTTTTGTTTGTGTCTTGGTAGCAGCCAGTTTTCCATGTTTGTCATGAACTTTGACACATCCCTTCTGAAATTCTATTCGGTATCCTGTATTGTTTAGCCGTGCTACACTCAACAAATTGTATTTCAAACCTTCAACCCAGTATACATCATCACATTTAGCATTGTCAAGAAGTGTTATTGATCCTTTACCTTTGACCGAACATGGTGCATCATTACTAGATCTTACATATCCTCCATCATAGTCTTCTAATTTAACAAACTTGTGTTTATCACTTGTCATGTGATGTGAGCATCCACTATCTATGATCCAATAATCATTTTTATTTATGTGAGATATTAGGGATTTTTCTTCATACCTTTCTTCATCTGATCCATCTTTGATAGCCACATAAACAACTTCCTCAGTATCAGTCCCATCAAATTTATCATTGTTGGATTCCTCATCAGCTACTAGGCTTGTCTTTCTATCTTTCCTTCTGAAGTCTCAGTGTCCTCTGTATTGGTTGTCTTTCTGTTTGTCATCTCGGTATTCTCTCTTTTCACTAGATTCTTTGTCAGAACAGTTATAAGCCATTTGTCCTAATCTATCACAGTTAAAACATTTTAAAGGTAACTTTCCTTTATACTTACCTTTGCCTCTCGGTAACCTTCTAGCTAATAATGCTTCAAACTCTTCTTGCTTTTTGATTTCTTCATATAGTTTGTGTACCTCTTCCATGTTTTTGCGAAATCTTTCACTTGCTCCACTGTGATTTCCTTCAGCATACTTATACATTCTATCATTGTAATAATTAGATTCACCAATATGAAAAGAACTGAATGCAGATTCAACTTTATTTACCGAGGACCCACTCTTATCAAAATTACTTAACTCAAATGCATGTAGCTTACCGATAGTAGCATCCAAAGAGACTGGCATGTTGGGCACAAACCTTAATTCATTGATTGCAGAGACTCGAATGGCATAAGCAGGTAGAAGTGTTCTAAGCAACTTACTTGTTACATCCTTTTCTTCAATAGTTCCTCCTGCTCCTTTGATTTGATTGAAAGTTTCCTTTAACCTTGTACTGTATTGGGTTATGTTCTCACCTTCATTCATTCTCATGGATTTAATTTGACCTCTTAGACTATCTACTTTTTCTCTTTGAACATGTTCATCATCACCATACACAAATATAAGCTTGGTCCACATCGCTTTGGCATCATTGCAGCCTTCTAGGTCATTAAACTCTGAGTTGATTAATGCAGATGTTATTTCAATCATAGCTTGAATATGTTCTTGCTTTGCCTTTATCTCTTCCATTGTCATTGGGTTGGTGCTGGGTGCTATGTAATCATTCTCTAGATAATATGTTGCATATTCGCCAATTCCTGATAAATACAGCTTCATCCTTTTCTGCCATGTGGAGAAACTTGACTTGTTCAGCTTTGGTGCATCCCTTTTATACATCTTTGGATCTTGCCTCAAGTACCTTTAAACTTTTCTTCCAGAGTCCAAAGCTCTGATACCAATTGTTAGTTAAGATGAGAGGGGGGGTGAATCATAAAAAATTAATCTTCAATATATTCAACATATTCAACCTTGGTAGCCTTTACTGATATGCAACTATGATTGTAAATCATACAATACTCATAAACAAATACACTTAAAATATCATAACACATTCAACACCAGATTTAACTTGGAAACCCAAATAGGGAAAAACCACAGTGGGATTTCAGACCCACTAAGAAATATACCCTTCTAGAGTATGCTCGGTTAAAAGGTAATCCTATTAAAGATTACAAACACATTGCTGGATGTGACTCGGTTAAGGGATTTCCCTTAGACTTGTTAGAGTCTTGCACTTTGTTAGAAGTGACCTTGTCAAAGGATTTCAAACACTCATTTAGAATGTTACCTTGCTAGAGGGTTTACAAATAAGACTGTTGAGTCCACTTGGTTAAGAGATTTCCTATCACTTACAAAATAAATAACAGTAATAAAATATATCTGCAACTTCACATCTGAAATGCTAAAGCAGATTCTATTTGCTTAAAACAATCTTGTCATAAGACTTATCTTGTTCCTTGTTGCGCTTGTTGGGCTTCTCAATCCGTTCTTCAATCAGATCTTCAAGCTTCTATGCTCGGTAAACACTACTGTAACATCATTGTGCATACATTTGCCCACATACATTGTTCATCAACAATTCCTTATTTATAAACAATTTATAACTGCTTAATCTCCTTGATCACATTTTCCATGATCAATCTTAGCCATCATATCTTCAAACTTGACTAGGTTCAATGTACCCTTCGATCTGAAAAATGTTTTACCTTGCCTTGGAACTTGTGCTAGGTTATTGCGGTTCAATCTGTGCTGTAGATCTTCCTCTTGATTTTCCATGACATCGATCTTCAACAAACTTCTTGCATGACATACCAATCATTTATTCATCTCTGGGTCATTAGCATCCTTCATTAAATAAATTCTTTTATTCATCCAATGCAATCTATTATAACTCGGTTGTTACTTGGTAAATACTGAACTTCACTCGGTAGACATTCTGCCTTCTGTAGATGTCTAAAAATGGTCAACGCTTGCGGAGTCATACTTTAACATTTGCGCATTGCCTTATTTTAGGGTTTTTGTGTTGCATTAACATTTCTTCTATGTTGCACGCTTGGTCTTTATCATTTGCGAGCATCGAGTCCTTCTTCTACATTCCTCATTTTTCTCGCTTTCAAATTTGGTCTTGTTGATAACAATCTCCACTCATGATTTTGGTCGATCCTCGTCCTTGTCAATTTTGTCATTTTGCGATCAGTTCGTCATCGATCCTCGTCCTTGTCAATATTGTCATTTTGTGATCAATTCATCATCAATCCTCATCCTTGTCAATCTCATCATTTTGCGATTGATTCGTCATCGATCCTTGTCCTGGTCAATCTTGTCATTTTGCGATCGATTTGTCATCGATCGTTGTCCTTTTCAATCATGTCAATTTGGATTAATTAGTCATTGTTCCTCGTCAATTGGCGCCTATCAATTTGATCTCTTTATCAATCTTGGTCAATTTGTCAATCAATCTCAATCATTTATCAGTATTGGTCCTTTGTCAATCAAAATCATGATCGAATCGACATTAATTTCTTGATGTCTTGACCTAATTCCTTGTCCTCTTATTTCTAGGGTTTTATGATTTGATCATTAAATCCTTTTCTTCTTCTTGGTGGGTTAAATAAATCTATTTATTTAGTCCTAGGTCTCTTTCATGAATTAATTAATGGATGAAAACCTATTAATTAATTCACCTAATTTCTATTTCATATTTTTCCTTAATTTTCCAATTTACTAATTTCTCCTAATTCCTAATTTCTATTTCTCCTATTTTCTTCAATTTTTCTAATATTTCCCCTAATTTCATGGGAATGACATTTCAATTTTGTCATAATTTGTCATAATTTGTCAATCAATCAACCCTGCATGTCAAATTTGTCATAATTTGTCAATCAATCAATCTTGCATGTCAATTTTGTCATAATTTGTCAATCAATCAATCTTGCATAGAAAATGTCAATCTTGTCATAATTTGTCATAATTTTGCCATTCATGATTTGAATTTCCATTCGAATCAATTTCATGCTAATCTTGTCCTCTCTCCAGTTTGTCTATAAATTGGATGAGTTTCTCCAATAAAAAAAAAAGAGAAAACCATGCTTCTAGTATCCTTATGCTGCCATTTTTCTAGTCATCTTGCTTTCATACTATGCTTTTGCACTTGTAGGTGAGATCCACAAACACACTAATTTGAAGGAGAAAGAAGGACAATGGAGGAACAATGAAGGAGATACATGCTTTGGTTTGTGTTTCATTTTAGTATTTCATCTTCATTCCTTTATTGATTGTAATTAGGATTTGTCATTGCAATCTAGTTTTTGTGGTTGAGCTAGTTTAAAGTTGCTTTTGATGCATTCTAAATTCCTATCTACATTTTCTAGTGAACCCGACGTGAAATAAACCCTCTAACCATGTTTTTGAGTGCTTTTATTCTGATTTGCATGTGAAAAATCAAGAAACAGGGCAACTAAGAGCTTTCTGGACACTTCTATGCCCATGTCAAAGCATTTTGCACCTGTGTCAGGGCATCTTGCGCCTATGTCAGAGAGATCTGCGCCTATGTCAAAGAGATCTATGCTTGTGTCAGGGCATTCTGTGCCTGTGTCAAGGCATTCTGTGCCTGTGTTGAGACATTTTGTGCCTGTGTAAGGCCAGAAATAGAGGTGAAACCAGTGTTTTTACTTGCAAATTACTTTGTTTTCATTCTGTTCTTATATTCTGGTTTTTTTTTGGTACTGATTCTTTGTGCAACACCTTGGCATTACGTGTGACGAAGACATGAAAATGAAACTACTAACAAATCTTATGCAAGACGCTATCAAAGACTTTTATTAAAACATCTTGCATGTGATTTTTAAAGTAGTTACACATTTAATTTCTTAAAGGTTAATGAACACCATGCATGCTTTGTTTGCTTTTAGTTTGATTGCATGTTTTAACCCTTAGAATTGGGCCTACCTCCCAATTTGCCTGGCACTTCGCATAGGCATTGGTGAGAGGGAATGACCCAAAGTGGTGATGGGCTAAAGCCAAGCTCTTTCGAACCACTCTAAATAACTATGGATGCAACGAAAGTTGTAGACAAAGGGTGCTAGAATGGTATTGCGACGATTTATTCGTCGGATCAATACCCACCCAAACGGAAGCCCTTACTAGAATCTCTTGTTTTTAGAGGCCAAAATCCTTCTATCTATTGGCTTAGGAATTGTGTTACGTGCATGTCGAAGACACCTCTCATGTACTCCTTAGTTAGAGATAGCAAGTTCTTGGGAAGTGATGCCCCTTGAACTCGAAGCTTGGTATGCTCGAGAAGTGAGTGCACTGTAAGGGGGAGCCAGTGCTACCAAGCATCTAGCTATCCAGCTAAGTGTTGTATTTTGTTAGAGGATTCAACAGATATTGTCCTTGCCAGTCATAGGATTTGTTGTAAATGTGCTTGATTGTCTTGAGTCAAAGTGAAGCAAACATTTTTTATTCCGTGATTGTTAAAGGTTAAATCAAAAAAAAAAAAAACTTTCAAAAAGTAATCATAATCAACTTGGGTTTTGAAAATCAACAACCTTCAATTCAAAACAAAATCCAAACAAAAGTCCAAATTTGTCCAAGTATTCATCCAACATTTGAACATGGCTTGTCAAAACATTGAATGTCTTTGTTTCAAACTTCATGTCACTTTAGGCTAGGTTTTGCATAGTCCCACTTAGGTCCTAAGGCATATTGTCATCTCCTTTCATTTTAGTCCTTTTCATTGCAAGCGTCCTCATTTTTCACTTAGGTCCAAGATCATTTTCCCTAAGTTTGCATTTCATTGTCATATCCAAGCTAGATTTCCATTTAGGTGACATTCCTGCATTATCCTTGTCATGCTAAAATTAGGTCTTGCCTAGGTTGCATTTTGCATATTCCAAGTCATTGGTCTTCGCATATCCTTGTCATTGTATTGTCATCTTGTCTTGGCTTCATCTTGTCATATCATATCCTTAGATCATTTTCATGTCATATCCTAAGTCATTGTCATAATTTTGATTTGTCAAACTTGAAAAATCAAAACTTTGGATGATACCCTAAGTTGTTGTCACCTAAATGCGACAATACTCGGTAAATACTGAACTTCACTCGGTAGACATTCTGCCTTCTTTAACGGATATCGATAACCTTAGGGTTTATCGACTAGGTACCTTAGGGTTTACCGACTAGGTTCTTTGCTCAGTGACATAGTACAATATTAAAATTATAATCAACAACATATGTAGGATATCAAAACAATCAAAACAACATGATGTCATCATTGTCTAACTCGGTAATAGTTGCCCATTAAATAAATTATTATTCCCCTTCATTATTACATTCTTTCTGTATCACTTACAGACTTCTTAATACTCATCAAAACATACTTCTCAAGATATGGCAACATCATACTGAATAAGAGAATCAATTTCTTGACAACAATGACAAAATAATATTATTAAGACAGTAATCATCCTTCTTCAGTTATATCAATAATCTCCAACAACCTTCTCAATATCCTTATTGAAATGCCAACAATCTCCTTTCCATTGTAATGCCAATAGTTTATTGATTTTCTACTTAACATGCATTTACAAAATATATAAAAAGGAGCAGAAATAACTTTATAGACAACTGCAACTAATATTTTCTAAAATCCATTGATTGATAACAACAAGATAAAATGCAGTATTAACATCTATTTATTTTTCTCCTTTTTTTTTTTTTGCAACACATAGAAACAACAAATAATTTTCAATCCTTTCTGCATTAATATTTTAAAACAGAATAAAATATGTTTTTTTTTTTCCAGCAACTATAGCAAAACAGAAATAATCAAATGCATTTATTTTATTTAAAGGATCAATACTTCAAATAAAATACAATTTATTACCTGGTAAAATAGTCAATAATACATTTTCTTTTTCTGCAATATAAATACAATAGAAAACATATTTTTCTTTCTTTCCTTTGCAACTAAAATACAAAAATAACTCTTTTTCTGCAACTAAAATAAAATCAGCAAGGACCATTTCCAAGCTTTCCCTTCCAAGTCTTTTCCAAAGAAACCTGCAATAAAAACTTGAGGTTGTGACCATGGAGGCTCACGTCCCAACCTAGGCTTACTAGAAGCCACCCCTGAGCTAAGAGAATCAAGGCTAGATGAGAAACACACATACAAAACACATACATGCAGAAACTCAAACAACAAAACCACACTCCCAACTCAAGGTTTAAACAATGTCACTTATGTGACTTTTTAAGTGGCCACAAAAATCCCTTGAGAATCACTCTCTTCCAAAGAGAGCCTCTCACTCAAAAGGCTGTCAAACAACCCTTCCCTCCAAGGCCACTCTACCCTCCCAAGGGTGAGTTTGGCCTTGAAAACTCCCATAAACAAAGACATAAAAACACAACAAAAACACATAAGGAAGATTTCTACTCCTTCTTACACAAAAGCAACAACAATGGAAAAACAAAAACAACCACAATCTTTTCAAAAGCAAACAACATCATACAATAGTTAGAAATTCAACCAACCTTAATCTACCAAAAAGGGTAAGGAAATTTGTAGGAGAGCTTCCCAAATCCACGACTTTTCTCCTTCCAAACTTAGCCAAAAATATTTCCAATACTTGCCAAAAATTCTAAAAATTCTAAGTCTCCAAAATGGAGAGTGGGTGATCAAACTTTTCCCTCCCAAACTATTCCCTATGAAGCTAGATCACACTCTTTCCAACCCACTTGGGAAGGGTGAAGGATTCTCATTGGTTGGTCTTCCCAAAACCTTACACACTCCCTAACCAAGGCACCTCAAAAAGGGGAATGGAATGGGAAAGAGGAACGAGACTCATGAAGTGGGTTATCTAACCAAGGAAGGCTCTTCTAAAGATGAAATTCGGCCAACTTGGTAAACTCACTTTTTGGGGAGGTTAAACAAGCCCTACAAAGTGGACACATGGCTAAATTTGTCCTTCATCCATAGATACATCATATGGCCCACTAAAAATGCCCCAAACTTGACCCCAAGAGTTAGTTTAACCCCTTGGAAGTCCACCCAAAGTTTACCTACGGGTCAACCCTGAGTTGACCCTTCTAATGGCTTCCCATCCTAGGTTTACTTGGGACTATTTTAGGATAATTGAAAATATATGCATTGGTAAAATAAATTTCCTCAAAAAGAGACATGCCAATGCCAACTCAAATTACAACATGTGTCAAGTGACACTACAAAAAGAATTACACATCACTAAAACACACATGGCAAATGTCTCTTTTGAAATTTATAAATTAAACAAATTTTCCAAATTAAACACTCATCCAAGCATAAGATTTACAAATTAAAATACATTTACAAACGAGGGGTTGCTTCTTCAAATAGACAACCCCTGGCTTCACAATCGCACATAGGCTTAGGCTTGATTCTTCGGATAATTTCCATGGTCACATGGAGTAATTTTCCTGCACATCTCACTTGCAAATTAGTAATTCCAAAAATTACGTATAATATTATCAAAAGAATACAATTTAGACATCGCATAAAATTTCAATCATAAAAATCAAGTATCCAATTATCTGATAACATCCACATACAATCATCTACTAAATGGCATGATCCTCATAAACATGGAATTAAATCGTTTATAGAGCATGCATCCATAATTTCTAGTATAAAATGAAGTATTGCAAATCAAAGTAAATGACATAATCATATCAATGTTATCCATTAGACAAGATCATATTAAATCTATGTCCAAAATGCATCACAATATAGTATCCAAAATAGGTCCAACATGAAAATAACAAAAATGATATGATGGCTCGGGGTAGGGCCTCACACCCTCCCCCTCTAGGCATGAAATTTCTCCTAGAGTTCATCAAAAATATGGGGGTAGTGAGATCTCATCTACGCTGTGTCCTCCCATGATGTTGTAACCACGTCATAACAATCCCATTGGACTCTAACCTGGTCCAACTCTCGACCTTGAAGAGATAGCGCCCGACGAGCCAAAATGTGGATGGGATCCAAAGCTAGCTGCCCATTTGACTCCACCTACAAGGCATCATAATCCAGAATATGATACTCATCATAAATGTACTTCCTCAGAATTGGTACATGAAACACATTGTGGATGCGTGACAGGCTAGGTGGCAAAGCTAGATGATATGCAATTGGTCCTATCCTCTCAAGGATCTCAAATGGTTTGACAAAGCAAGGTGCGAGCTTAGAACCCTTTCCATAATGGATTGGACTCTTATGTGATTGCACTCTCAGGAAAACCCTGTCCCCCACCATGAAGCTCTGGTCTATCCTCTTTGCATATGCATACTTCTTCTGCCTATCCTGTGCCTCTCTAAGGTGCTATCTAATCAAAATCACCTGCAACTCCATATCATGAACCATCTTAAGACCTATGGCCACTCTATCCTCAATACGGTCCCAAATCAAAGGTGTCATGCAAGGTCTGTCTTACAAAGCCTGAAAAGGTGGCATCCCCAAAGAAGTGTAATGCCCATTATTATAGGCAAACTCTACTAAAGGAAGGTACTCCTCCCATCTAGTCTGATGATCCATGACGTACATGTAGAGTAGGTCCTCTAACCCCTGATTTACCCTCTTTGTCTAACCATCCATTTTCGGATGATAGGTTATACTCAAGTTGAGTCTGGTACCCATGGTTGCTTGTAACACCTTTTAAAAGGAAGAAGTGAAGAGGGAGTCTCTGTCTGAGATAACCTTACGTGGAATGCCATGAAGTCTGACGATATCCTACAAGAATACCTGTGCCACTACTAGTGCTGTGAAGGTAGTTCAAATTGGTGAGAAGTGGGCTACCTTGGTCAACTTGTCAACTGTCACCATGATGGCATCATGACGATGAGCTGATATAGGAAGACCAATGACAAAGTCCATCGATATAGTACCCCACTTCCACTATAGTATCGCATGATATTGGAGCAACCCACCTGGATGGTGGTGCTCTGCCTTGACTCTCTAGCACTCAAGGCATCAGGCTTCTAGTTCAGCAATGAACTATCATATACCCGACCAATGATAAAGCTATCTTAAATCTACATGCATCTTCTTAACTCTGGGATGCATTGCATAAGGAGCTCTATGAGCCTCTAACACAATGAAATCATGCAATCCTTTTGAAGAAGGTACATAGGTGCACCCTCTATGGCATAGTAGTCCATCGGACTCTACAGAATAGTCTACATATCTCCCTTCTAGGCCCCCCTGAGATTGTACTACCTGACATACCTCTAGATACCACTCATCCTCTGGCAACTGCTGCAATATATGGCCTCTCAAATCTATGTCCATAGTCATGGAGCATATCTCATGACGTCTCCTACTCAAGGCATCTTCAACTACATTCTCTTTCCCCTTGATGTAGTGAACATCAAAATCATACTCACATAGAAACTCCATCCATCTCCTCTGACGGGCATTAAGGTTAGGCTGGGTTAATATGTACTACAAGCTCTAATGATCCGAATGAAGCTCAAAATTATGACCCAGAAGGAAGTGTCTCCACCTCACAAGTGCATGCACTACTACTGCAAGCTCAAGGTCATGCGTAGGGTAGTTAAGCTCGTGAGTCTTAAGTTTCCTAGACTCATAAGCTATAACTCAACCCTCTTGCATAAGGACTGCTCCTAGTCCATCCAAGGAAGCATCTGTGCATACCATAAAATCAGCCGAGGGGTCTGGTACAATAAGAATAGGTGCACTAGTGAGTGCCCTTTTTAGATTCTGAAAGGTTCTCTCACACCTTTCTGTCCACTCAAATCTCTTTCCCTTTCACTGAAGGGATGTAATGGGATGTGCAACCTTGGAAAAACCCTCAATGAAGTGTCTTTAGTATCTTGCTAGACCCATGAAACTCTTGACCTCTATCACACTAGATGGTGCTGACCAATCCATAATAGCTCTGATCTTCGATGGGTCAACTGAGATCCCATCACTGGATATAACATGACCTAAATATCTGACCTTTGATCTGAAGAATGCATATTTTGATAGACTGCCATATAACTGATTTTCCCTCAAGCACTTCAATACCTATCTCAAGTGCTCCTTGTGCTCCTTCTCATTCCAAGAATATATCAATATGTCGTCAAGGAACACAATCACAAACCAGTCAAGGAAAGTGCAGAATGCCCCATTCATGAGACTCATGAATATAGTTGGAGCATTCGTAAGATCGAATGGGACCATGGTGAACTCATAGTGGCCATATCTGGTACAAAACACGGTCTTGTGGATATCGCTCTCCACAATCCTCAACTGATGGTAACCTGACTTCAGATCTATTTTGGAAAACACTTTAGCACCCTAAAGCTGATCAAATAAGTTTCCGATTGTGGGCAAGGGATAATGGTTCTTGATGGTCACTTTATTCAACTGTCTGTAATCCATACATAACCAAAGGGACCCATCCTTCTTCTTCATGAAGATGATTGGTGCGCCCCAAGGGGAGATGCTAGGATGAATGTGACCTCTCTCTAAGAGTTCCTCAAGTTGCATCTTGAGCTCATTAAGCTCATTTGTGGTCATATTATAAGGTACTCTTTGAAATCGGCTCGAGTCCTAGTACAAGATCTATGTGGAAATCAATCTCTCTGCTAGGTGGCATACCAGGTAACTCAGAAGAAAACACATCTGCAAACTCCTCAAGGATGGGATGATCATCTAGGGAAGGCTCCTTCTCATTCCCTTCATCTCTATCACTGATGGTGATGGCAAACAACAGACACCCCTTTTGCATGCTCTGCTTAAGCTACATAGCGAAAATCATGTGAAGTGACATGGACCTCTGAATCCCTAAAATAACTATGGAGGTACCCTAATCATCCACACACTCAATCCTCTTCTGGTGATAATCCATCTTGGCTTTGTGGGCGTATAGCCAATCCATGGAAAGAAAAATGCCATACGATCCTAGAGGTATGACTCGAAGGTCAAATAAGGTGGTCGTACTCCCAATCTGAAGCTGACAACCCCTAACCACTGACTCAACAGACACTCTAGCTCCTGAAGCCAACTCCACTTCCCAACTAACACCTTGCTTAGATGCCACTAGCCCGCAATGCTCCACTACCAATGGAGATATAAAAGAATCAATAGCTCTTGAATTAAACAAGATAGAAACACTGCTACTTCTGATCATACATACAACCTTTATGACTGTGGCTTGATGCTCTGCCTAGTAGTTGTCAACCACTATGAAGACTCTATGGGACTTACCCATGTCCCCAACTATAGGTTCTAAACCTGCCATCCTTTGATTACCTGCCATCTGACCCTATGGAAACTACACATGGCCCCACAAGTGAAGCAAGCACCACATGTCTGGAACTATGCACCCTATGGCCTAGAGAATCCCTGTCCTACTTGAACCACTGAAACCACCCCTAGAGGACTGCTGAGTCCGTGCCGGAGGTGTGTAAGGACCCTGTGATCTCTGGTCGTGCCTAGGACCCTACAAATGGTACTACTTGGGCTTAAAGCCCTATTGTCCCTATGGAGGCCTTTGCCTCTGATTTTGTTGTGATTGCTATGGAGGAGGGGGTTTAAAGGACCCTGATGAATTCCTATGGTTACCCTTCTAGTGGGGTTTCTAAAACCCAAAAGATTGTGGTGTAGGGTTTCAACTATAATGTTGATCCCGCGTGTCGTGCGATCTACCCTGAATCTCATCTGAAATCAAGGCCTTCTCCATGGCAACCCAAAGGCTCCCTGGAGCTGCCATCCTAACAGGCCCTGCTATCCTGACATTCAATCCTCTGATGAACCAGTTGATGAGTAACTTCTCATCCTTTAGGTAGTCTACGTAGGGTAAGAGCTCAAAAAATTTGCTCTCATACTAGGACACAGAGAGACCCTTCTGCTGAAGGTCATGGAACTCGTCGATCCTACGTTGCCTATAATGCTCTGACAAGTACCTATCTCTGAATCTCTCTGTAAAGATGTCCCAAGTAATAGTGTCTCTAGATAAATCATTCTTGTACTCCTCTTGCCTCCACCATGTGGAAGCCATCCCTCTTAGAAGGTGAATGACAATCTATGCCTTCATATTTCTTTCATAGGGATGCAATGCGAAGCACCTGTCTAAGCTCAAAAGCCAAGCCTCAACCTCTACCCCATCGGTAGATCCTACAAAGGATGGTGGCTGAAGGTGTAGAATCTCTCTGATCTGATCCCTAGGATCATGGACTTCTCTCTGAAAAAATAACTGGTGCCTCTACTGGGGATGCCCTAGGTAGGTGGACTGACTTAGACTCATGCTCAACCTGAACCTCTATATGGTGAGGAGGTGGGCTCCTACTCCACTCTCTAGCTATGGATCTATGACTCCCAGAACTCTGGTGTTCTACCTGTTGATCTACTATTGGGAGTCTATTCTGAACTATGCCTATCAGGTTCTGGAGTGCAACCAAAATATCTCTATTGGGGTCAATCGGTTGCTCTGGAAGAGCTTCTTGATCCTCTTCTAGATTCGGCTCATCCTGCACAACATCCTCGCATGCCACACAAGTACATCTAGGATCCCTACCGTGCTTACGAGCTTGTCGCGTAACCGATGACATCCTTAATGATCAAATAAAATAAAATAAAGTAAATAAATAAAATTAATAAAATTTCTTTAAAGAAAATAATTATTAAAAGAGAAACGTAATGGAGAAAGGTTCCTAGTGTTGGAAACCTTACTCTGATACCAAAATGTCATGCCCAAACTTTTGGGCAAAAACAGAACAACAATTTTTTTTTAAACAACATAAATTCATTAAATAATCTACATTTAAAAAGGAATTTTCTCTCTCTCTTAACTAAGGGTTAACTCTGGGTTAAATAGAATCGTTAACTAAAGTTGATTTAATTAACTAAATCAATAAGGTGATAATAATTAGAGAAGACTAATTATTCCCTAAAAGGGGGTCACCATTCTTAATTAATTAATTATTAACCCCAAATTAAAATGTCTCCAATAATTGTCCAAAGGACATTAATCATCTCAAAAGTATTAAAATACTCAAGATTAAATAAAAATAAAGATAATGCTAACTTATATTAAAAATAATTAATTGAGCAACCACAAAAATGCCTTTAATTAAATTAATAAAGTTAACCTATTTCAAATATAATATTTGCCAAATAAATATAATTTATATTAAAGTCAATTTTAATTCCCCTAAGACATTTAAATTCCAACTATTAAATAATCGACCAATAATGAACTCATAGGCTAGAATTTTACATAAAACAATTAATAAATTTCATTAATACAATCCCCCAAATTAAATTTAACCTAAAATCCATATTTAATCAAATATGAAAAATAACTATATAAAATTTCTCTTTAATAACCCTAGTTAATAAAATTAAATCAATTATGTGATTAATATAGCTATATAAAAGTTAATCCCCAAATTATAATTATGCCTTGATAATAAAGACTATATTAAAATTAATTAATTTTCACCTTAGTCAAAATAAGGAGTTAAAATTAATCCCACATATGGCTAAGTTAAATTGGGGGGAAATTCTTTTTCAAATTTTAAAAAGAATTCTCCCTCCTCTTATTTTAATAATATTTTAATTATAAACCCTAATTAGGGTTGAGTTATCCCTTTTTATTTTATTTTAAAAACTAACCTAATATTCCAATCTTTCTAAATGCTAACCCTAACCCGAATATGGGCTAGGGTTGCATAACTTAACATTCCATATTCTTTTCTCTCTTTTCCAAATGCAAACCCTAACCCAAAAATGGGTTAGGATTGTTTGACTTAACATGTTCTTAGTTTCTTTTTTGTTTTGGTGTGTGTGTGTTTGTGTTTGTGTGTGTGCAGGGTTCGTAGTGGTGGAAGAGGCTGAAGAAAATGGCGGAGGAAGGGCGAAAGGCAAGGGAGACTGCAGGGAAAAGAAGGCGGTGGCGGCCACTGCAGTGGGCACCCGCAGTGGCAGCCGAGGCCACCATTGGGGGTCACCACCTTCAGTGGTGCCGAGGTCGCCCCTGCGGGTCACAACCCATAATGGCATTGTGGATGCCCTTATGGGCACCGGCCCATAGAGGGGGCCCGAGCCGCCCCTGCGTGCTCGCGAGGGCTACGGGGGTTTGAAAGCTCCCTTTCTTTTGCTAGCAAATTTTGTTTGTAAATTTTCTTTATTAATTTTTTTTTTTCAAGTTTATTGCATGATATATATATATATATATTATGTATATATATATATATTTATATATACATAAATTTGTAAATGACTACAAAATAAATATGCTCTAATATTAAATAACTAAATATTTTGTTTCCAAATTAATGATATGCCTATTTTTTAATATATATATATATATATATATATATATATATATATATATATATATATATATATATATATATATATATATATATATATATATATATATATATATATATATATATATATATATATATATATATATATATATATATATATATATATATATATATATATATATGAAAACCTAGAAGATATGCATGATTTAAAAAAAAAACAGAAACTTATAATGACAAGTATTATTTTCTTTTCCAGAATATAATGTTTCAGATAAATATATATATATGTATATATACATGAGCATATTTACTATATTTATTTACAGAGTAGAATAATTTTACTGTTTTTACAGAATGTACAGAAATAACAGAATTAAATTATTTTTCCTACTATCATGCATTTTCCAGATTTATAACTTTAGCATAAATGATTTATTTTATAGCTACAAATTAACCTTTCTAGTTTATTGATTTTCTACTAAACATGCATTTACAAAATATATAAAAAGTAGCAGAAATATTTTTTAGACAGCTGCAACTAATATTTTCTAAAATCCATTGATTAATAATAGCAAGATAAAATGCAATATTAACATCTATTTATTTTTCTCTTTTTTTTTTGCAACACATAGAAACAACAAATAATTTTCATTCCTTTCTGCATTAATATTTTAAAACAGAATAAAATACCTTTTTTTTTTTTTTCAGCAACTATAGCAAAAACAAAAACAATCAAATGCATTCATTTTATTTAAAGGATCAATACTTCAAATAAAATACAATTTATTACATGGTAAAACTTAGTCAATAATACATTTTCCTTTTCTGCAATATAAATACAATAGAAAACTTATTTTTTTTCTTTTCATTGTAACTAAAATACAAAAATAACTATTTTTCTGCAACTAAAATAAAATCAGCAAGGACCATTTCCAAGCTTTCCTTTCCAAGTCTTTTTCAAAGCAACCTGCAATAAAAACTTGAGGTTGTGACCATGGAGGCTCACCTCCCAACCTAGGCTTACTAGAAGCCACCCTCGAGATAGGAGAATCAAAGATAGATGAGAAGCACACATATAAAAAACATACATGCAAAAACTCAAACAACAAAAACACACTCCCAACCCAAGGTTTAAACAATGTCACTTATGCGACTTTTTAAGTGGGGTGAAGGTGGACTAAGTACCCTTGAGGAGAATTATGTAAATAGTGAGCATAATGCCATAACAAGGTTGCAATATAACACATCACAAGTTCCAAACTTGTCCCTATAATTCCTTATGACCCCCAAAGCATACAAGCCAACAACTCCCCTTATGGCCCCCATTTTATAAACATAATACTATGCAGCAAGGGCCACAAAAATCCCTTGGGAATCACTCTCTTCCAAAGAGAGCCTCTCACTCAAAAGGCTATCAAACAACCCTTCACCCCAAGGCCACTCTACCCTCCGAAGGGTGAGTTTGGCCTTGAAAACTCCCATAAACAAAGACATAAAACACAACAAAAATACATAAGGAAGATTTCTACTCCTTCCTACACAAAAATAACAACAATGGAAAAGCAAAAACAACCACAATCTTTTCAAAAGCAAACAACATCATACAATAGTTATAAATTCAACCAACCTTAATCTCCCAAAATGGGTAAAGAAGTTTGTAGGAGAGCTTCCCAAATCCACAATTTTTCTCCTTCCAAACTTAGCCAAAAATCTTTCCAATACTTGCCAAAAATTCTAAAAATTCTAAGTCTCCAAAATGGAGAGTGGGTGATCAAACTTTTCCCTCCCAAACTATTCCTTATGAAGCCACACCTCACTCTTTCCAACCCACTTGGGAAGGGTGAAGGATGCTCATTGGTTGGTCTTCCCAAAACCTTACACACTCCCTAACCAAGGCATCTCAAAAAGGGGAATGGAATTGGAAAGAGGAATGAGACTCATGAAGTGGGTTATCTAACCAAGGAAGGCTCTTCTAAATATGAAATTCGGCCAATTTGGGAAACTCACTTTTTGGGGAGGTTAAACAAGCCCTAGGGAGTGGACACATGGCTAAATTGTGCCTTCATCCATAGGTACATCATATGACCCACTAAAAATGCCCCAAACTTGATCCAAGAGTTAGTTTAACCCCTTCGAAGTCCACCCAAAGTTTACCTACGGGTCAAGCCTGAGTTGACCCTTGTAATGGCTCCCTATCCTAGGTTTACTTGGGACCATTTTAGGATAATTGAAAATAGATGCATTGGTAAAATAAATTTTCTCAAAAAGAGACATGACAATGCCAACTCAACTTACAACACATGTGTCAAGTGACACTACAAAAAGAATTACACATCACTAAAACACACATGGCAAATGTCTCTTTTGAAATTTATAAATTAAACAAATTTTCCAAATTAAAATACATTTACAAATGAGGGGTTGTCTCTCCAAGTAGACAACCCCTGGCTTCACAATCACACCTAAACCTAGGCGTGATTCTCTGAATAATTTCCATGATCACATAGAATAATTTTCCTGCACATCTCACTTGCACATTAGTAATTCCAAAAATCACGTATAATATTATCAAAAGAATACAATTCAGACATCGCATAAAATTTCAATCATAAAAATCAAGTATCCAATTATCTGATTACATCCACATACAATCATCTACTAAATGAAATCATCCTCATAAACATGGAATTAAATAATTTATAGAGCATGCATCCATAATTTCTAGTATAAAATGAAGTACTGCAAATCAAAGTAAATGACATAATCATATCAATTTTATCCATAACACAAGATCATATAAAATCTATGTCCAAAATGCATCACAATATAGTATCCAAAATAGGTCCAACATGAAAATAACAGAAATGCTATGATGGCTCGGGGTAGGGCCTCACAAACCCACAAGCCTGAGAATTATCACATGTGTCACCAAGCTACTTGAGCTTTCAGCTTGTGCATTATGGGTGCAATTTGAGTGACAACAGTTTTTGGCATGCCCAGTGGGACACATTTGAGCTATCTCAGTTCACCAAATATTCACTCTTGCTACTTTTCGTGTGATGAGCAACAATTCCAACCTTCAGAGGCAACAATATTTATACCTGGCGCCTCATTTTCTTGGTTTCTTTCCAGATTCAATGATATATTGTAGCATATGAAAAAGTATCAAACTAGAAAGAGAGAGGATCCGATTGATCATATTGAGCTACCACCATCACAAAGAAGGTCAAGGATAATGAAAAAGACAGAGAAAGCAACAAATTCAGCAGTTGAGTTTCTAGAAATTTTGTCAGTTGAAGTTTTTTAGGAAACTCCAGATTTTGATCTCCTATCTAATTCTTCTTCTCTACCTAATTCTTAGCCTAATTTTGCCACCCACATAAATCCTCTTTTTGCAACTACTCCAATTCAACCATCTATTACCCAAATAGAACAAGTAAATCCACCTGTTATCCCAATGGCTCTGCCAAGAGCTCAACCTTTTGTACCTTTTAATCAAGGCAGCCCTTTGAATTTTACTCATTATGATGATATTCTTGTAGCAGC
The DNA here is from genome assembly GCF_030272615.1 of Cryptomeria japonica. Lineage (NCBI taxonomy): Eukaryota > Viridiplantae > Streptophyta > Pinopsida > Cupressales > Cupressaceae > Cryptomeria > Cryptomeria japonica. The sequence continues at coordinate 57,968,506 of NC_081413.1, read as the reverse complement.
ATTAAAAAGACTACCTTTTTTCATAGGAGAAGATCATACCACTCCAATTGAACATATAAGGGATGTAGCTTCATTGTGTGGTGTACATCATATCACACAAGAGAATGTTGCAATCAGACTCTTGGCTGCCTCATTTAAAGGCAAAACACTTTAGTGGTTTAGAGGACTACCTGTAAACTCAATTGATACCTAGGATTAGCTGGGTGATAGATTCAATTCACAGTTTAAGGACAAATTTGACCATTTGTCACTATTAGAACAGCTGAGTACCATAAAGAGATCCCCTCAAGAGCAAATGATCGACTTCAATTTTCATTTCCAGAAGACTTGGAGTAGAATACCTGTCACGATAAGGTCTACTCCTTCTCATGCATTTCTATCTTATCTTAGGGCCCTTAATAGTGACATTTCAGGCATGATTCAGTCTATGGGTACAAATACTCTACCAAATGCATTTGATGTTGCTATTAGAGTAGAAAATTGTCCAAGTAAGGATGGTAAAATAGATCCCAGGCTCCCAATGCCCATATTTCCATAAAGACAACCTATTGTGACGAATAATGATGAACAACAGATACCCCAACGGGTACTAAGAAGGGGGGGGGTGAATCAGTACAGACAAAAAATTTCTCAATGACTTATCTGGTTAAAGCAATACCAATTGGTTGTCATCATCACTGAACTTAACCATGACAATATCGGTTAAACACAATAAGACATCAGACACCATAAACTGATAAGTCTGAACACATCAAATACGATCAATACTTGATATCAACTTCACCCATAAACATATGCATGTGGTATACCAGTAATATCATAACCTAATAACTCTGCATGCATAATCTTTCAACCAAATAATACATAATCATCACATAAAAAATGCATAACATATAACACATAGATTTTTCACGTGGAAAACCAAATGGGAAAAACCATAGTGGGGATGAATACCCACAAGCTTGTTTTTGAACTCTTTTGAAGCTTGCCCTGTTAAGAGCCTAGTCTGGTTAAACACTATACAATAAGGTTCTTTTAGGAACCGATCCTATTAGAGATCACCCAGTTAAGGTATGGCTATATACCTTGTTTAAGGTTGAAACCCTGTTAGAGGTTACCTCGCTAGAGGATTTGAAGAACTCAATGATCTTGAGTCACCTTGTTAAAGGTTTTACAATAAGCCTGTTAAAGCTACCCGGTAAAGGGATTTTCCAACTATTGAAATGATTAGAAGACAACAGGTAAAACTTCTGATCTGATAACAATGCTACATGCCAAGGCAGATCCTTTTCATTTCCTCTACTCTGCAATCACACTCTATAGTTTTCCTCTTACTAGTCTAGCAAGTATCTCATCACTTGGATACACACACAACATTTGCCAACAACTTTACAACAACAAACATCATCGACCTTATAGATAATAGCTAGGTCGGTAGCATAAACCCTAAACCCTAAGCATCTTAGGTTTACAACATAGACGGTCCAATCTTGACCATCCAAACACATTGCATAGAGTATTACGATTTCAAATAGATCACAAGACAATCTGCATCATTCATTTTTCACCACACATGGGAATCAGTAACCCATCACGCTCTCTTCTCATACCACCAAGAAGAATGATCATTCCTAAGGTAGACTTCAAACACAATCGATCTCCTCATGCAAGATCCTCAAGGAAATCCTTCACGTGCACAAGGATGACGTGGCACCTCGATCTCATTCATATCACTTAGCTAACTCATCATAGAGTATCACTAGTTGCATCGCCAAAGTTGGATCACCAAATCGATAACCCTAGAGTTGAGACTGCCAATTGGTAGTCACACTTAGTGAAACCTTGACACCGATTCACTGCATCTCCTCATACCTCTTCATACTGGTTCACTTGAACCTATTGACATCAATGACAACATTTATTATCATCATAACAACATGTTGGTTCATCATATGCCAATAATATCCAACAATCTCCCCCTTTGGCATTGATGGCAATACTCAGTGTAGCATTGCAACTGAAAACATCATAGACTGGTGTATCTTCAACATCAAATATCTTCTCCCCCTTTGACAACAATGCCAAAGTGGAGGCACAAGCTTCCAAAATCTACTATGCTACTCCCCCTAAGGAGTAGCATCCTTCAACACATCAATCCTAAAGAATTTGTCATTGTAGTACTTGACTGATGCGGAGCACACAACTTTAGTTGTCTTCATGAAGGGGCAAAACCCCTAATTCACCTCTCAAATAGGTAAATGTAGTCTTCGGTAAGGGCTTAGTGAATATATTTGCTAGCTGCTCCTTATTGGAATCATGTTGTAATACAACCTCCTTATTCTGAACTTTCTCTCTCAAGAAGTGATATTTAAGCTCAATGTGCTTAGTTATAGCATGCAATACTGGATTCTTGGAAATATTTATTGCACTTGTGTTATCACAAAATATATTCACCAGTTCAGATACAGGTACTTTGAAACCTTCCAATACATGCTTCATCCAAATTGCTTGAGTGCAGTTCATAAATGCTGCCACATATTCTACTTCAGCTGTAGATTGGGAAATACAACTCTTCTTTTTACTTGTCTATGATACTAATCTTCCTTCGAGAAAGAACGCTCCACCGGTTGTGCTTTTTCAGTCATCCACATTACCTCCCTAATCGACATTAGTATATACCTTGAGATTATAGTCACCATTATATGGATACCACAATCCATAATCAACTATTCCTTTTAGATATCTAAGAATCCTTTTGATAGCTACCAAGTGGGATTCTCTTGGACATTTCTAAAAACAAGCTACTATGCCTACTGCATGAGCAATATCTAGTCTGTTGTTCACCACATAGTGCAGCTTACCGATCATTGACCGGTACTCCTTCTCATTTACCAACATTGAATCATCTTCCTTAGTCAGTTTACAGCTAGTCACCATCGGTGTACCAACCGGTTTGCTTTCCTCCATGCCAAAAGTCTTTAATACCTCTTTGACATACTTGGACTAGGTAATAAAGATACCCTCTTTCATTTGTTGAATCTGTAAACCAATGAAGAACTTTATTTCTTCTATCAAATACATCTCAAACTCTTTCTTCATTTCATTTGCAAATGCATGACTCATTTTATCATCTCCTCCAAAGATTATGTCTTCCACAAACACTTCATAGATCAAAATCTGATCACCTTCTGATTTCAAGTAGATGTTGCTATCTTCACTTGTTCTTTGAAATCCAATCTTCACAAGATGAGAGTGTAATCTTTCATACCATGTCCTAGGTGCTTGTTTCAATCCATACAGGGCTTTGTGTAATCTGCACACCATGCTACAATCTTTTGATAAGGCAAACCCTTCTGGTTGCTCTATATACACTTTCTCTTCAAGGATTCCATTTAGAAAAGCAGAGTTCACATCCATTTGATAAACCTTCAATCCCTTAAATACTGCAAATGTAGGTAGCATTCGAACACCTTCTAGTCTAGCCATAGGAGAAAAGGTTTCTCTATAGTCTTCTCCCTCCTCCTGAGCATATCCCTTGTAGACAAGCCTAGCCTTGTTCCTTACAACTATGCCTTCTTCATCCAGCTTATTCCTGAAGACCCATTTGGTACCTATGACATTTTTATGTTCTGGTCTGGGCACTAAAGACCATGTTGCATTCTTTTCTATCTAGTCTAGCTCCTCTTCCATTGCTTTAATCCATTCTTCATTTGTAAGAGCTTCTCTGGAAGTCTTCGGTTCAAATTCAGAAATCATGCAAGATATCTCCTTCACTTTTCTTCTTGTGAGTATCCCTGCATCTTTATCTCATATGATTTGCTTCAGATCATGATGTAGCTTTACATATCTAGGAATGACTCTAGCCCGATCTTCTAGCTTTTCTTCTTCTTCTTCTTCTTCACTTACTTCTTCTTCTCTTATTGTAGCTTCTACCGATACAGGAACACTGAGATCTTTACAAGTTTCTTTCTTAACTGGTTCCCAGAAGGCTATACCTAGTTCATCTTCCACTTCTTTGCTGAATGTTTCCTCATGTTCCTCAGGGGATTCATCAACCCTAAAGTTGAAACTTTCAACAATTTTTTGAGTTCTATTGTTGTAGCCACTTGAGAGCTTTTCTCTTAGTGGAATATCCCAAAAATATTTCTTCATCACATTTTGCATCAAATTTGCTCAAATGCTCACCTCTCTTGATATAGCACTTACTACCAAACACTTTAAAGTAACTCATAGTGGGAGTTTTCCCGGTCCAATACTCATAAGGGGTTTTATCTTTGCGTTTCTTGATGAGTACCCAGTTCATAGTATAGACTGCAATGCTCACCGCTTTTCTCCAAAAAGTGTGAGCGACCTTTCCTTTGATCAACATTGTTCTAGCCACTTCAACTACAGTCCTGTTATTTCTTTCTTCTATGCCATTTTGTTGTGTTGTCCTTGGGGTAGACAACTACCTCTTGATACCATTATCTTCAAATTACTTATTGAATTCATCATAAGTGAATTATCCTCCTTGATCAGTTCTCAGGCATTTCATCTTTTTACCACTTTGTTTCTCTACTAATGCTATGAAGGCTTTGAACTTTCCAAAAGCTTCAGACTTGTCTTTCAAGAATGTGACCCACACCATTCTTGAGCAGTCATCAGTAAGAATCATAAAATACCTATCTCCCTGAATACTTCTAGTTTTCATAAGACCATACAAATCAGTATGCACAAGATCAAGTAAATTTTCTGCTGAGAAGGACTTACCTTTAAAAGTTGAGGAAGACATCTTCCCAAGTTGACATTCTTTGCACAAAGAATTCTCAGGTTTGTTCAACAAAGATAATCCTCTTACCACCTTGATCTTACCAGCTTTAATAATGTTGTCAAAGTTCATATGACAAAGTCTCCTATGCCATATCCAATTATCATCAAACTTATCCATTAGAAACCGACTTATCTTGGCATTCAACTGAAATAGGTTACCTCTGGTCTGCTTACCGGCGGTAATAAGTTCACCATTCTTCCCAATTATACTGCAAACTTTGGCTTTGAATTCTAGAACTAGTCCTTTGTCATTCAGATGAGAAACACTCAACAGGTTATGCTTAAGACCTTCTACCCACTAGACATTATTTGCACTACTCTTTCCATTCAATGAGATGGATCCTTTACCTTTTACAATACATGGTGCATCGTTGCCAAATCTGACAACACCTCCATCATATTCCTCCAGAGACAAAAACTTTCTCTGGTCACCAGTCATGTGGTGAGAACAACCACTATCAATTATCCACTCATTGGAGTTGTCAATGCGAGAGACAAGAGCTTTCTTGTCAGACACTTCTTCCTTTATTGCTACAAACACTATGTATTCATTTTCTTCATCTTCTGATTCTTCATCAGTGACACCTTCATCCACAACAACTAGACAATTTCTTCTGTTTTCTCCTTTATACTTTCTAAACCTCTCCAGTTTATCCTTATTGTCATTGTTAGTACAGTTAACAGCTATATGTACTATCTTGTTGTGGAAAAACATTTCAAAGGAAGTTTACTTCTATATTTTCCAGTTCCCTAAAGAAGTCTTTTAGCAAGAAGAGCTTCAAGCTCCATTAGAATCTCTTCATCATCCATATCTCTGCATTGTCTGGATTCATAACTGGTGCTAGTTTCTTTTTCTTTTCTGGATGGCATAGTAGATGCTTTAAAGGCTGACTCAATCTTCTGAATACTGCCATCATAGCTATTCAACTCATATGCAGTTAACTTTGCAATGATAGAATCTAAGGATACCTTGGTTTTATCAATAGGCCTTAGTTCCTGGATAGCAGCAACTCTGATTGCATATATTGGTAACAATTATCTAAGAAATTTACTAACAACAATGGTATCATCAATAGTTCCACCAGTTCTTTTGATATCACTAACCACAGTCTTAATCCTAATGCCATACTGCTGAATGGTATCACCTTCAACCATCCTCATATACTCAAATTTACCTCTAAGGCTCTCTTCCTTAGCTTGGTTTACATTCTCATCTCCATCATAGATGTTTTCCAGTGCATCCCATACATCCTTAGGTGTGTCCTTTTCTTTTACATCAATAAACTCAATATCTGACAGGCTACTGATAAAGGCTTCCACGACTTGCCCATTTTCCTGGATCTCTCTCTTCTGATTATCAATTAGAGTGCCAGTGGGAGCCACATAGGCATTCTCAACATAGCTCTAGTGTTGAGCACCCATACTCTTGATGTAAATTTTCATTCTATCCTTCCATATCTTAAAGTTATCTATATTGAACTTAGGACCTTTCCTCTTCATCATTAGAACAGGATCTTTTACCTCAAGCGGTTAAGCTTATATCACCGAGGACCTGGAGTCGCTCTGATACCAATTGATGAATAATGATGAACAACAGATACCCCAACTGGTACTGAGACGGGGGGGGGGGTGAATCAATACAGGCAAAAAATTTCTCAACAACTTATCTGGTTAAAGTAATACCAACTGGTTGTCATCATCATTGAACTTAACCACGACAATACCAGCTAAACAGAGTAAGACATCAGACACCATAAAATGATAAGTCTGAACACTTCAAATATGATCAATACTTGGTATCAACTTCACCCATAAACATATGCATGTGGTATACCAGTAATACCATAACCTAATAACTCTGCATGCATAATCTTTCAACCAAATAATACATAATCATCACATGAAAAATACATAACACATAACACAGATTTTTTATGTGGAAACCCAAATGGGAAAAACCACTGTGGGGATGAATACCCACAAGCTTGTTTTTGAACTCTTTTGAAGCTTGCCCTGTTAAGAGCCTAGTCTGATTAAAGACTATACAATAAGGTTTTGTTAGGAACCGATCCTGTTAGAGATCACCCGGTTAAGAGATGGCTATATACCCTGTTAAAGGTTGAAACCCTGTTAGAGGTTACCTCGCTAGAGGATTTGAAGAACTCAATGATCTTGAGTAACCTTGTTAAAGGTTTTACAATAAGCCTATTAAAGCTACCCAGTAAAGGGATTTTCCAATTGTTGAAATGATTAGAAGACAACAGGTAAAACTTCTAATCTAATATTAACACTACATGCCAAGGCAGATCCTTTTCATTTCCTCTACTTTGCAATCACACTCTGCAATTTTCCTCTTACTGGTTTGGTAAGTATCTCATCACTCAGATACACACAACATTTGCCAACAACTTTACAAAAACAAACATCATCGACCTTATAGACAATAGCTAGGTGGGTAGCATAAACCCTAAACCCTAAGCATCTTAGGTTTACAACATAGGCGATCCAATCTTGACCATCTAAACACATTGCATAGAGTATTACGATTTCAAACAGATCACAAGACAATCTGCATTGTTCATTCTTCACCACACATGGGAATTAGTAACCCATCACACTCTCTTCTCATATCACCAAGAAGAATGATCATTCCTGAGGTAGACTTCAAAAGCAATCGATCTCCTTATGCAAGATCCTCAAGGAAATCCTTCACGTACACAAGGTTGACATGGCACCTCGATCTCATTCACATCACTTAGCTAGCTCATCACAAAGTATCACCGGTTGCATCGCACAAGCTGGATCGCCAAACCGATAACCCTAGAGCTGAGACTACCAACTGGTAGTCATACTTAGTGAAACCCTGACACCGGTTCACTGCATCTTCTCATACCTCTTCATACCAGTTCACTTGAACCTATTGACATCAATGACAACATATATTATCATCATATCAACATGCCGCTTCATCATATGCCAATAATATCCAACATATTGTACCTCTTTTAGAGCCTCCTCCAGCCGTTGTCTGACATTTACTAGCACTGAATTATCAAGTTGCAACCCAAGCTAATACTATCACACTCCTAAATCAAGAGTTTCAGGAGTTTAAAAATGAAATGAAAACCATGTTCCAAGGCTTTGGTAACAAAATGACCAATATTGAGAAGCAAGTTTACCAAAACACCAAGCCTTATCAAGCCTCTTATTAGAATAATTAGCAGAACATGCCTCCTTATCAAGCTGACCCTCATGGTCAAAGGAGAAATTATAACCAAAGATCCAATATACCTTACAATCCCAACACTACTAGCACATCCAGAGATCTCATCCCAGCTCAAAACAACATGGCATTGGATTATGATTGATGTTATCCTTGCAACCAACCTCTTAATCAAACCACTTGTTCAAATGGTATGCTACATCAAGCACTCATGGTTCAAAATAATGTTGTTGTCTTAGAAGATAGTACTCATGGAACTCATGATCAACAAGTTTCTCATTCTGAACAAGGCCCGAATTTCACCTTGGTCCATTGTCAAGGTGAAGAATTTTGTGGAGTAAATAAGCCACAAGATCAGAATCAGTCCTATACTTCTATTGCAGCCAATACACGGTCAAAAAGAAAGCCATTGATATAGGATGACAAGTTAATAAAGGCATCAATTAGGCTTCTACAAGCCAACAAGCACCACTTGGAGCTCAACCCACTTCAAATACACAAATCCTACTAAAAGGGCAACCACTAGTCAACAAGGATCAACCAAGAGGTCAATTACATACAACACAAGTTCAAGAGGATGTTGTTGTTAAAAGAGGGCAGCAGAAGGTTAGTACAAGCTCATTTAATATTTTGGGTCAATTGAAAAAGATGCATGTCAGTGTCTCAATGTGGGATTCCTTAGCTCTTCTAGGGCAAAAGGATTTTCTTAAAAATGCCTTGTCTAACATCTCTTTGTCACAAGAGCTTCCTAATGAGAAACCCAAAGTAGTCTTATCCAATACCCCTCAAGAAAATAAGGGCAAACAACAAACTCAGAAGGTTAAACCCCCTCCTTTTTATCTGATTTTAATCATAGGTCAGCACCTAGTGCATAATTGTATGATTGATTCAGGTGCAAGTAGTTCTGTCATGCCAAAGAAGATAGTTGATAAGCTGGGTTTGACATATGAGTGTCTTTCAAAAGGGGTAGTCTAGTTAGATGGGACAATAGTAAACATAGTAGGTGTGATTAAAAATTTGGATCTCATATTGCATGCATACCCAAACTTCTCAATCCCACAAGATGTCTACATCATAGATCTTCCACCTTACTTTGATTTATGCTTGTCTAGAGATTTCACAACCAAGTTGGGTAGGTATTCATCTTCTGATTGGTCACACATGTTTTTCAGAACAAGATATGGTACCAAAGTGACCATAAAATCAGAATTGTTAGCTAATGATCATATAGAACCATACATCCCAAGTGTTGTTAATGCAAATTTTTCTATACAAGAACCTAATGAACAACCTGATATCCTAGATCCAAACACCCCAATAGAAGGGATACCTGATGTAGTATTAGATGAATGGGTAGTAGAGAATGATGAGGAAGATCCATTCAAGCATATGGAATAATTGGAGCTAGGTGTCTACATGATCCATGAAGAAGGTATCGTTGTCCCTAATCTTGAAAAGCATGAAAATCAATTATCTAATTAGTAGGGTGATCAACAGGACAATGAATTGTGGCAAATCTATTTTGATGGCTCGAGGAGAAAGGTTGGTTCTGGAGGTGGTGTTATGTTAATCTCTCTTGAAGGTAAGAAATACTTTTCAGCCTTTCAATTTTCTTTTCGCTATACTAATAATACAACTCAATATGAGTCACTTGCACATGAATTGGAATGAGATAGAAAAAGAAATGTGAAGTGTTTGCAAGTATTTGGGGATGGTGAGCTAGTGGTAAATCAAGTAAGAGGTGTCAATGTGACTAAAAATGATTTCCTTAAAATGTATAAGCATAAAATATGGGACTTAATTGAAGAATTTGATGCTTTCAATCTGCTGTCCATGCCTAGAAATCATAATAAGGAAGCGGATAAGTTGGCTACCTTGGGTGCTTAATTTGATATAACAGATGAGGTAATCAGTATTGAAAGACAAAAATATGTCAAAGTGGTTGTTAGGCCTTATATTCCAGATAATAGTGTCAATTGGCAAGTCTTTGATTCAGATGAACAAATTATTAATATTCTTATTGAAGAGGCTGAATTTGCAGCTGGTAATCAACATAAATTTGTAAAGCAATAAGAAAACCAGATCCTTCATTTGAAAAGTAATAAGCTGCCAAAGGGATTGGTAACCCGTAAGTCAATATTTAACACTGATGAACAGGTTAGAAAGGAAAAGGCTAGCGTGTTAGTTAAAGAGGAGCACTACAAACCTATTGAGATCTTCAGAGATAAGTTATTAAAGCTTGGAAAGGTATGTACAACTAAAGAGAAAAATGCATTTGTTTTGCTTTGTCAAGAGTTCAATGACATATTTGCATGACAGTATGAAAATTTTAAGCGATTTAACCCCACATTAGCCCACACCATAGAGTTGGAAGCTGATGCCAAGCATGTGAGACAAAAGAAAAGGCCCCTTAATCCAAAACTCGAGCATCTCATGAAGACAAAACTAAACAAGTTGATCCAAGCTAATATCATCTTTCCTATAAAACATACATCTTGGGTTTCAAATTTGGTTTCCGTAAGAAAGAAGAATGGTGAGATTAGACTTTGTGTAGACTTTAGAGCTCTTAACAAAGCTTCTCTAAAATATCATTACCCGTTGCCCTCAATGGAGCAGATATTACAAGTAGTTTCAGGTTTAGATAGATTTTCACTACTTGATGGTTACTCTGGTTATAATTAGATTCTATTAAAAGAGGATGACCAATTTAAAACTGCCTTTACTACAAAATGGGGAACAATGGCATATAGGAAAATGCCTTTTGGTTTGTCTAATGTAGGAGCAACCTTTCAAAGGGTAATGGATATGGCCTTCCAAGGTATTATAAATAAATTTGTTTTGATTTATCTTGATGACGTAACCATTTTTTCAAAGCATGCGAAAGAGAACTTTTCTCACTTAAGGCAGATTTTTGAAAGGTGTAGAGAATATGGAGTATCTTTGAATCCCAAAAAATGCATTTTTGTTGTACATGAGGGTAAGTTGTTGGGATATATTGTCTCCAAACATGGAATAACCATAGATATGGAGAGGGTAAGTGCTATTTTAGCTTTTCCTTTACGTGCACATAAGAAAGGCCTTCAAAGATTTATAGGCAGAATCACTTTTGTAAGAAGATTCATCCCCAATATAGCATTTCTTTTGAATCCATTGACTAGTATGCTTAAGAAAAATGTTACTTTCAGTTGGTCCAAAGAGGCTAAGAATAATTTTGAAGAAATTAAGACTGTCATAGCATCAACGCCTACTTTGATTAATCCAGACTTTGCAAAAGATTTTATATTATATGCTTTTGGTACTTTCGATACTATTTCAGCTATGTTGATTCAATTGAATGATGAGGGATTGGAGCAGCCAATAGCATTCTTTAGCCAAGGCCTAGAAGGGTATGAACAAAATTATTCTTTTGTTGAGAAACATGCATTAGTAGTAATTAGAAGTCTAAAGAAATTTAGACACATTCTTTCAAATAACAAAATTCACCTAATGGTTTCTCATCCTAGTATAAAAGAATTTTTGTTGAATAGAGATCTTAATGACAAAAGAGCTGGTTGGATCATGAAAGTGATGGAGTATGATGTCAATATCAAGGTAATGAATCTAATTAGAGGTAGGAAAGTATGTGAACAGTTTGTTGGTCACAACAAAAACACCAAAAAAGAGAATGAAGAAGTTGTCCTAGTTCATGAAGATAATGAACCAACTGTTGTAGCAACACCTCCTACAAGTTGGGTGCAAGAAATGATGACTTTTCTTCAAACTAGTGAGTGTCCTAAAGGCCTAAACAATGCTAAAAGAAGATACTATAGACTTCAAGCTATTCCTTATATCATTTTGGATGGAATTTTGTTTAGAAAAGATTTTAATGGTGTATTCTTAAGATGCATAGATTTAGATCAAACTAACATAATATTAGAGGAATTCCATAATGGACCAGCTGGTGGTCTCTTTGCACCATAGACTGCGACATTAAAGATCATGAGGGTAGGATATTTTTGGCCTGATTGGCATAAAGATGCATATGCTTGGGTAAGGAAATGTAAGAATTGTGCACTATTTGTAGGCAAACAGAAGATGACAACTTTACCCCTGCAACCTGTTCAAATTGAACAACCATTCATGAAGTGGGGTCTTGATTTTATCGGAGTCATCAATCCACCTTCAAGTTTAGGGCATAAATGGATCTTGACAGCCACTGATTACTTTACCAAGTGGACTGAAGTTGTACCCTTGAAGGAGGCAAATGAAAGTGCAGTCCTAAATTTTTATCAGGACTTAGTAGCAAGGTTCGGTATCCCTGATTCTATTATTTCAGAAAATACATTAGCTTTTGTAGGATATAAGATTACTGATTGGGCCATCCAAAACAACATATTTTGAGTACTTCATCCAATTATTACCCTCAGGGTAATGGACAAGCTGAGTCTACTAATAAGAACTTGATTAGGATAATCAAGAGGATAATTGAAGATAATCAGAGAACTTGGCACACTCAGTTGAAACATGCATTGTGGGCTGATAGAATCATTCCTAAGAGAGCTATAGGTATATCTCCCTATGTCCTCATTTATGGTAAAGAGACAAGACTCCCAATTTCAGTTGAAATGCCTACACTAACTCTGATTAGAGAGATAGAAATGTTGCAAGAAGAACCCATACAAATTAGGTTGGTAGAACTAATGGAGTTGGAGGAGGTAAGAAAGAAAGCATTGTTGACTATTGAAAATCATCACACTCAAATGAAGAGGTATTTTGATAGGAAGGCATCTCTGAGAGTTTTCAATGAGGGAGATTCAGTTTTGAAATGGGATGAATTAAAGAGTAAGCCTGGAAAGCATACTAAATTTGATGCCATATGGGATGGCCCATACATCATTAATAAGAAAAAGAAGCATAATGCTTTTTAGCTTTCAAAGTTGAATGGTGAAACCCTTCCAATCCCAGTTAATGGGATTCATCTCAAAGCTTGCTTTGAGATTTCATTTAAGCTAATAAGTGTCATTGCACGTTTTTGTTTTCTATTTTTGCTGTTTTAGTTTCAATAAGTGCTCATGCATAGTTTTGTGGCTTCTGTTATGACAATACCACTTGTTTTTCTCTAGTTTTCCTATTTTGTTTTGTTGTCATGTTGCAGAGCAGCTAAATTTCAAGAAGTTCCATTTGGAGAGAGGGCTAAAATGACTCCATAAGCCTAATGGATAAGCCATGACTAGTCTATAGTGTTTAGTAGGCAAACATCCCTGAGAAGTCGCCAAAAATGTTACCAAACTTTACACATGCCAAATTTAGTGCCCTAATGAAGCCTTGCATTCATTCATTTTGAAAAGATCAAATCATGAACCAGGGAGAAATGCACTATTTTTATCTAACTTTTTTGCTTCATGTGTAGATATAGGAAAGTAAGACAACATGTGGGTTAAAGTGTGGCTCCCACAAGGGTTAAGCTCAACATGCTGTAGACCACATAGATATTTATGCTCCATTGTAGATGAAATAGTGTGGCCTATTAAAACCTTCAAGAAAATTCATGTTGGCAAGTGTATCGCCGAATCCCCTACATAGCTAATGAAAGGCCAAAAGGAGCTCAGAGCAAATGCAATCCGCCTATGTAAATTTTTTTTACTTGGTCACCAAAGAGGATTTTGAAAAGGCTAGAGAGATTCCAAGAATTTTCAGTCGCTAGGCATGAAGAAAATTTATCCCATATTGGTCGCGGGGAGGAGCATTTTTGTATATAAAACTAAAGTCACATATAACTATAGTGTCAAAGCTTATGGGCTTTTGACAAGAAGAGGCTCATTGCCTAGTGGACCCCACATGCACGCACATTTCAAGGCATCCTAATTTTGTGACTGGCTAGCAGAAAGAGGTTAAAGATTGAGAAAGTAAGAAATATCAGACACAGATCGCGGTGATCCAACGACTGTCGCTATGTCATGATGGTAGATGCTCGCTGGATATCATCGCGACATGGTGACTGATGATGTGGCAAAACAGAGAGTATAAGACCAAGGATAGGTGGTAGACAGGTGGTAGTCCAGTGGTTGGTGACATGGAATAGATGGACAACATTGAGCAGACCTTGGCCACGATGAGTCCCGAAAAGGTTTCATCGAAGGATCAGTTTCATTGACATAATAATATCAATGAAACTGCAGGTTCGATGAGACTTGTAAATGTCTCACCGAGGGAGTAATTTGGCCGAAAGAATGATATTTGACAGAGCAAGATGTGTGGCAGGCCCGACAAATAGGTGGTGCCCAGGCGGATCTCATGAGCCAATCAGGGGGTGACACATGTTGACACACGACATAAGAGAGAAGATCAGCCAAAGTTAAAGGTCAATAAAATTGAGAGAAGATCAATGGTAGTCTGAAAGATCTAATGGCAGTAGCTATACCGCTATAGAAATAATCTCACCAGTTATCTTCGCAACTTGGCGACAAAGCACGTGCAGAAAAGGTGAGTGCCTAAGTTGTTAAAGATCGAGCAGTTTGAGGGCAGATCAATGACTATCGCTATACTGCATGATGAATATGCTCGATGGTTGTCCCATGCGATATAGTGACTGGTGATGTGGCATTTGAGGTTGTCATCTAGGTGGGCTCATAGGCGAATCAGGATGTTCCACATGGCAGAGCATAGAAGAAGAGCCAAGGGGGGACCAAAGCTAGTGGCAGGTCTGAATGGTGATTAGGTGGAACCATGGAACCAATGAGGAAGTGACACATGGTAGGGCCAATAGATAGGGAGAGTGGCTAAGGCAAGTTAACCAGCATGCAAATCACAGTTGATTAATGATAATCAGAGAAGATCTGAAGGTAGTCGCCAAGTTGCTGTGGGAAACTGTTCGTTAGGATTTCTATTGCGACCCAGTGACTGAGGATGGAACTTTCATCGGCCATCAGAATAACATGTTTGGGTGCTGCCCAATAGTCCGATAGAGAAACATTTAGTTGGGAGTGTCATCAGACATCAGAATAAGTATTTCGATGCTATTCTGATGACCCGATAGAAAAGCAAGTGAAATGCAAAAATATCATCGGCCATCAAAATAAGTGTTTCAATACTTACCTGATCACCCGATGAAGAAAAGCAATGCTAGTTACAGTCAAAAGCCAAAAGTGATGGTAGGAAAGGTATTGTCTAGGGATCCATACGAAATGAGAAGAGAAGCCATCAGGTAGTTTGAGGTCAGATTTGAGCTTGAGAGCAAGTCTGCATAAGTCTTTCTCATGATTTTGAAGTAATAAGGATTGATTTTGAGTGCCATATGGTCAACCTTTAGTTGACTAAGAGTTTGAAATGAATTGCATGAGTTCTTTTGGCATGTTTTGAAGCCTTTTTTGGGTGGCTTTTATTTCTATAAGAGGATCATTTTTAGAAAAGATATTTTTAGTGGTAGTTCAGCTTCAGTCTTTCTAAAGTTATCTTTCCTCTACCTTTTGGAAGGTTTTTGTATAAAGTGAAAAAGTTTAATCTTTCTTCACTAGTTCTTGATCATTCTCTTGCTGGTTTTAGTAGAGAATACATTCTTGTAGCTCATATGCAGTTTTATGATAAAATTTTGAATAAAAAATTATTAGCTTATGCCTTATGTCTTTACAGTTCATTTTATTATTCATGATTGAGAGTTAGTTTATTGTGTTATTGTTTAAATAACCTTTAAATTTTCTATCTCATTTATAAGTCACAAGTTGTTCATTGTGATCAATTGGTTCATTTGGTTGATTGTGAAAGTTCTCGTTCCTTTCAAATCCTTGAAGTTTAAATCCTTTGCATGAAATATTTATGTGCTATGAACCATAAGTCTATTTGTATAGATTGGTGCTTTTAGGAGTGTATCTCTATCATTTTCAGATATCTTATTGATGCTTCACCTTTTCTTAGCATTTGTAAGTCATTCTATTTTCATTTTTGGTTTTCCTATCCCTTTTCTCAGTAAAGATTTAGAGTTATTCACAAGGAACCAACCCTTCATCTGGATGTTAATTCTCACTATAGGCAACCAACAGGCCTGAGAATTATCCCATGTGTCACCAAGTTGCTTGAGCTTTCAGCTTGTGCATTATGGGTGCAATTTGAGTGATTATGGGAATAAAATGGGTGTTTCAGAATAAGCTAGATGAAGATGGTCATGTAGTGAGAAATAAAGTAAGATTGGTATGAAAAGGGTACACACAGGTTGAAGTAATTTATTTTGAAGAGACGTATTCTCCTATTGCCCGAATGGAAGCAACCAAAAGGATATTTTTGGCTTTTGTAGCATATAGGGATTTCAAAGTCTATCAAATGAATGTGAAGTTAATATTACTAAATAGATAGATAAAAGAAGTTTACATTGAGCAACCAGAAGGATTCAATTTGTTAGACGATTTTGATATTATTTGTAAATTGAAGAAGGCATTGTATGGGTTGAAGCAAGCTCCAAGAGTTTTGTATGGAAGGTTAGACAAGTTGTTGGGAGAATGCTACAAATATGTGCTTAAGAGATATTTGAGAGATGTGCTGTCATTGATGTCACCATATTTCTCTATCTATGATAGTGATGCATTGAAGTTCAACGAGTTAGTTTGTTTAGCATGTCAAAGATTAGAGTTTATAGATTAAAGGTTTTTAGAGGGATGTCTATAGTTCATTCAATTCAAGTCTCAGAGGTCTGCATGAAGATTTGATCAAGTTATGGGTATGTATGTTCTCGCTGGTTTTTTAGTTGTTCAATGATGATAGAGTGACAATATTTTGATTTGCATTGCTATGCATTGTAATATCTTGTTTTATGGATTTGGTGGTATGTTTGGAATGTTGGTATGTGTTCGCACTTCAAGTGGTTCATGGTTTAGAGGTTCACACATGATTTTTCAAGGTTGACAATCATTGTAGTTAGTGTTCTTGAGGTCCGATATGAAGATACTAGTGATTCTAGTAATTTGTGTTGGTGCGGATGTTTCTATGGCAATTCATGATACTTGTGGATGTTTCTAGATCATGTTCCCTTTATTTTGGTGGTCTGCATTGATCGTTGAGCTCACAATTGATGATTTCTTTCAATATGTTGGTGTTCATGTTCTTGGTTGACCAGATGATTGTAGTGTGTTGCGAATGATCAAGGCATAATTTTTGGAGGTGTAGTGTGTTTGAGGCGAATGATTTGGGTCTGTTCTATGTCTTGATCAACATTTCTTGGTCCGTATATAGTATTGTACTATATTGAGTGTGAATATATTATTATAATTAGGTGGTGAGTGTTGAGCCGACCTTGATGATTCATCCAAGGTTGATGTTGTGTATAAATAAATGAAATAAATTTGTATTTGAGGTATATGAAGTGAGTGGATGAGTCTATGTGTACTGAATGTATGCATATTTTGAAGATATAGAAGAAGTGTAAAGAATAAAGTTGTTTTGTTCTTCAATGGAATTGAACTAGGCATTATAGAGCTATTATTTTCTAGTTCATTGTTTCTAGATGTGATCTGAATTTGTATGTACAAGAAGTGAGCCTTCTTATTTTGAGCAATGATCTCTAGGCAGTGTGACTGAATGCATGCACATTCCTCATTGCAATCCTTTTAACAGAGTATACCTATTTTGTGGGTTCATCCCCACCGTGGTTTTTCCCTTAACTGAGTTTCCACATTAAAAATGTTGGTGTTATGTGTGTTCATTTTTGTTGATGATTTACGCTTTCATTATCAAATCTAAGATGAAGTTGTGTAAGTTTTGTGACAACTGATTCACTCCCATCCTCTTAGTTGTCTGCCCTATTTTTGATGGTATGATGAAAGAATAAGTATCTGGTAGAATACTAAGAGGGGGGGTGAATTAGTATATTTAAAAACTGATACAATGTACCCAAACTCAAACTCAGTCAAATAAAGGAAACATATCTCAGTCAAGATCAGTATTCATAAGAATACTTGACATCAACCGATTTAACTGTTATGAAAAATTTAATAGTAAATAACTTCAATCTTGTAAACATCAACAATGCTTAATCATAACTCAACATATTCATCTTTCAATGCTTCTACTTATCATGCATTATCAGAAGTTAACCAAATCAACAAATAAGATCATAACTACAAAAGCATTCATCACTTGACACAAATGTTTATACGTGGAAAACACAAATAGGTAAAAACCACGGTGAGATGAGACTCACAAGGATAGCTATCTGAACTCTTATGAAGTTCACCCTGTTAGGAGCCAAGCCTGTTAAAGCCTTACAATAAGTCCTATTAAGAACTAATTTCGGTTAGGAATTACCTCGTTAAGGGATTTACAAATATGCCTTGATGAAAAGCATAATACCCTGTTAGGAGTAAGCTCACTGGAGGATTTAAGAATCCAAGCTAATGGACCACCTTGTTAGAGGATTTAATGAGTAACCAAGCTTGTTAGAGCTTACCCGGTTAAGGGATTTCACTTCTGCTATATTTGTTGGAAAACAACAGGTTTTCTTGATTTGTCTGAGTAGCACTACATTTGCTTGATCAGATCCTTCTAATCTTCAATCTACCTTCACTCAAAGTGCAGATCCATTCATTGGTTAGGCAACTGCACACTCAACAGGTTTCTATCAATCTTGCTAACAACCTTTACAAACAACTTCAACAACCTTAAATACAAATCAATTAGGTTGGTAACACAACAAAAACCTAATTCTCATCATCAAGATTACAAACAAGTCGGTACAATCTTGATCGTTAGAAATAATGAAAATCTCTTCACATTCTTCAAGAAAATTCCAACCGCTCCATGATCACCATTTCATCGGGCTTTGTAACTCATCACACGCTGTGCATTAGATGAAATCTACATTTCTCCTTCCCTAGACAAAAAAGAAATGCGCCAAAACAATTTGAACATATCCTCATACAATGATCACACGGGTCTCCATCATTACTGCTTATCAGATAATAAACCATCAAACGTGATCGCTTAGGGTTTAACAACTGATAGGGTTTACCAGTTACATTACATAGAAAGGTTTTAACCCTTAACACCGGTTCACCGGTTCAACTCACAAACTTTACATATCGGTTTACAACATCTTCCACAAAGCTCTTCTTACTGGTTATTAGCCAATATCAAAAATGACAATATCAACAATAACATGAATAGCATTGCTGGTTCAATTGACATCAATGACAACATATCATTAATGCAATCTCTATGCAAAATGCCAAAAAACTCAAAATGCCACCAATCTCCCCCTTTGGCATTGATGGCAATACAAATATCAATGCCTTTGATTGCTGCTGAGATTGGTGAATTGGAATCTTGGTTTACATTACCAAGTATTCACCTTGCTCTGTTTGTCTTCAGCCTACCATTGGTTCACCTAATCAGACACATAATTCTTCTCCTCAATCACATAATTCTTCTCCCCCTTTGATAGGAACTCCAAAGTGAAAGTAAAACATGTAATTCTGCTCTCACTATGCATCAACATCATTCTACAACTTGATTGTCCCGTTGTGGAATACATCCACTTCTTCATCAATCCATGAAGTGGTTCAGGGACTGATGTAATCAACATCATGCTCAACTAACTTCATGAAGAGGGACAACCCCCAATTGACGTCTAAGATACTCAAAAGTGGTCTTAGGAAGAGGTTTGGTAAAGATATCTGCAAGCTCCTCCTTGGTAGAAACATGCTCCAAGATAACATCTTTACTTTGAAATTTTTCCCTCAAGAAGTGATATTTCAATTCAATGTGCTTAGTCCTTGGGTGCAAAACAAGATTTTTTGAAATGTTTACTACACTTGTATTATCACACAAAATCTTTATTGGTTCTAAGATTTCTATCTTCAAACCTTCCAAAATGTGCCTCATCCACATAGCTTATGTGTAATTCATATAAGCTGCTACATACTCAGCTTCAGTAGTTGATTGTGAAGTGGAACTCTTCTTTTTACTACTCCATGAAACTAGGCTTCCTCCTAGAAAGAATGCTCCATGGTAGTACTCTTCCAGTCATCAATATTTCCTACCCAATGAGCATTTGTGTATGATTTGAAGTCAAATTTTTCACCATATGGATACCATAACCCATAGTGAACAGTACCTTTCAGATATCTAAAAATTCTCTTGGTTGCCATCAAATGTGCCTCATTTGGATTCTTTTGAAATATAGCAACAATACCAACTACATGGGCAATATGCGATCGACTGTGGACAACATAGTGTAATTTGCCAATCATTGACCTGTATTCCTTTTCATCTACAAACTTAGATGCATCTTCCTTGGACAATTTACAACCTGTAACCATTGGGGTTCCAACTGGTTTACAGTCACTCATACCAAAAGTCTTCAAAACCTCTTTCACATACTTGGATTGAGTAATGAAAATACCATTCTTCATCTGCTATATCTGTAAGCCTATGAAATTTTTTATTTCCCCTACTAATGACATCTCAAATTCATTCTTCATTTCATCTACAAAACAACTACTCATGTCATCATTACCTCCAAATATAATGTCATCTACAAATACTTCACTGACCAGTATTTCATCTCCTTCAAACTTGAGATAAATGTTATTGTCATCACTGGTTCTAGCAAAGCCTATCTTCATCATATGAGAATGAAGCCGTTCATACCATGCTCTGGGTTCCTGCTTTAATCCATACAAAACTTTATGCAATTTGCATACCATGTCTTCCTTATCTGTCAATGCATAACCATCTGGATGCTCTATATAAACCTCTTCTTCCAATATCCTATTCAAGAATGCAGACTTAACATCCATCTAGTATACCTTGAACTTCTTATGAGATGAAAATACAAGCAATTTTCTGACACCTTCCAGTCTTGATACTGGTGCAAAAGTTTCTCCATAATCCTCTTGTTCTTCTTGCGCATAACCTTTGCATACTAATCTTTCCTTATTGCTGTTGGTATTTTGGTATGGTTTTGTCATTGATGTCAACACCTACTAAAACACTAGCACTTTGGAGATCCAGAAGCATTCACTGACAAGCAAGTAACTATTGCATAGTTACTGGTATATGGTTCACCGACAGGATATAATGATCACTAACACTCAAAATTATGTGAAAGACACTTGGTAATGTCGAAGACATCTTGTCCTGGAGTTTTGTTCATTGGTACATTCATATTTGCATATTTGCTTTTACCAGCAAATAGGTCCAGTGTTACCTAGGGTTACATCGGCAGGTTTATCTTTTCTAGATCATCATGGCATGCTAAGGAAATGATTAATTATTGTTGTAAATGCATTAAGCTAACATGTTCAATCGGTTATTGCATTGGATATTATATTGTTTGTAAATTATTTTTATTGTAATATCTTGTAGAGCTGACCTACTAAAATTGGTCTTCGGTTATGGTATAAATGTGAGATCTTAATTGTAAGATCAAATGTGGACTGCAAAAAAGAATTGTTGGAAGGTAGATGCGAGATTAAGAAGAGCTATACATGAAGACATCATTTGAAGGTGAAGTTAGGTTTTTGTTAAAGCATATTAGCATTACATCGGTATTGAATCCAACATATGAAGATGCTATTTTGTGTAGTACATTCTTATTGGATTTAACCATCCAACCGTAGTCAGTGTGACTCCCATTTTGTGTTTGAGCAGTGAGCTCTAGGCTATTGGCCTTTCTGCATGTGCAGACTTCATTTATGTACACTTACTATCTGTAGTAGTGTCATCTGATTGTGGGTAAGGTTTCCCACCATGGTTTTTCTCCTTATAGGGTTTCCACGTATAAATATTAGTGTCATATGTTGTGGATGACTTTGTGTTTATGTTTCATGCATTAATCTTTACCGGTATAGCTAATAACTATTAACACTATCTACCAACATACTTAAATGGTTTACCGGTATTAAGCATTAAGGTGGTTAAGTTATCTTTTGGTTTAAAATTAGTTGACAACTGATTCACCTCCCCTCTTAGTTGTCTCCGGGACCTAACAATTGGTATCAAAGCTTAGTCCTCTTTTGCAGAAGTTTAACAACTTGAGGAGATCCAATGTCTACTAATTATTTCAGGAAGGATAGTCCTAAACTTGATGGAACCAACTATGGCATATGGAAGATCAGAATGGAGACACATCTAAATTGCATTGGCAAAGATGTCTGGGAAGTTACAAAGAAAGGTTACACTGCTACTGTAGTTGGTCAGCCCTATCCAACTACCTTGGCTAAAGATGAGGAAAATGATTGCAAAGCAAGAGAAGCACTTTTGAGCACATTATTAGATCAACAAATCATGGGATTATCAGATTGGTCATATGGCTTCAAGATGCCTTGATAGACATGCTAGACTAAGAGAAGAAGCTAGAAGGACATACAAGCCTAATCCTGAATATTAGAGATACAGATTCAAGAAGAACAAAGACAAATCTTGTTACATTGCCAATGAAGGTGTGACTAATCATTCTGATGATGATCTGACAGACAATGGATGAATTTTTGTTGCTATAACAAAAAATCAACCGACACCTACTGTTCAACCAGTAGAACAAGCCCTAGCAGCTAAAGTTCAAGTAAAGGATGAATGGATCATTGACTCAAGATGCTCACATCATATGATAGGAGAAAAAGGTAAATTCTTGAACTTTCAAGAATATAATGGAGGTTTAGTAAGATTTGGAGATGACAAAGCCTGTTCAATCAAAGGTAAGGGTACAATATCTCTTGATGGTAAGCATAACACTGACAATGTCTACTATGTTGAAGGATTGAAGCATAATCTTTTAAGTGTTGGTCAATTAGTTGAGAAAGGATTTCAATTACAATTTAAAAATGAAAAATGCAAAATCATGAATAGAATTGGTTTGGAAATTGCAACCGGTAATCAGACTAGAGGTAATATCTTTCATTTGAATAACAGTGAAAAGACATGCTTGATTTCACATATAGATGAAAGTTGGTTATGACATAAGAGACTCTGTCATGTAAACTTTGATTGCATGGTAAAGATCAGTACTTCTAAGGCAGTTAGAGAACTACCTAAAATTATCAAACCTCAGAACACAATATGCAAGGAATGTCAATTTGGAAAACAAGTTAGAGATAGTTTCAAAAGTATTCCAGAAAAATCCAATAATGCTCTTGATTTGATTCACACTGATTTATGTTGTCCAGCTAGAACTAATAGCTTACAAGGTGATAGATATTTCATGCTAATCATTGATGACTATTCTAGAATGTGTTGGGATACTTTTCTCAGAGAAAAATCAGAAGCACTTGGAAAGTTCAAACTATTCAAAGCAATGGTTGAAAATGAAATAGGTAATAAAATCAAATGTTTAAGATCAGATCAAGGAGGAGAATTCACATCTAAGGACTTTAATACATTCTATGAAGTGAATGGAATCAAAAGACAACTATCAGCACCTCAGACACCACAACAGAATGGAGTTGTTGAAAGGAAAAATAGAACTATCTTGGATGCAGCAAGAAGTATTTTATCAGAAGCAAATTTACCACATGTGTATTGGAGAGAAGCAGTCAGCACAACAGTCTATACATTCAACAAAGTTCACATCAAAGGTGAAACCGGTAAGACCCCTCATGAACTATGGTTTGGTAATACTCCTACTCTTAAGTATTTCAGAATTTTTGGAAGTAAATGTTATATTAGAAGAGATGAGTATATTGGCAAATTTGATCCTAGAAGTGATGAAGGAATATTTCTTGGTTATTCATCTAAGAGCAAGGGATATAGATGTTTTAACAAGAGATTGCAGAAAATTGTTGAGAGCACAAATGTAAAGATTGATGAACAATTCAAATGAACTTCAAGGTATATAGACTCTGAACTGGCAATAGAAATTGTGACAAATGAACCTACACAAAATCCACCGGTACAGAATGAAGATCCAGTTACCCCGGTACCATTTAAGGATTCCATAATAACTGAAGAACAACAGTAAACAAAAACATCCCGGTATGTAAGGTTGAATCAATCTGAAGATCAAATAATTGGAAATAAATTTAAAGGAGTTATGACAAGAGGAAGATTGGCAAATGAAGAGGTATGTCTTATTTCTCAAATAGAACCATCATCTATTAATGAGGCATGTGAAGATAAATTTTGGATTAAAGCTATGCAAGAAGAATTAGAACAAATTGAGAAAAATAACACTTGGACATTAGTTCCCTGGCCTAAAGATAAAATTGTAATTGGAACCAAATGGGTATTCAGAAACAAACTTAATGAAGATGGTGAGGTTGTCAGAAATAAAGCAAGACTAGTGTGTAAGGGATATTCTCAGAAAGAAGGAGTTGATTACAATGAAACCTTTGCACCGGTAGCTAGAATTGAGGTAGTCAGATTATTCTTGGCTTTTGCAGCACACAAGACCTACAAAGTTTATCAAATGGATATTAAATGTGCATTTTTTAATGGAGATCTTGAAGAGGAAGTATACATTGAACAACCTGATGGATTTTCTTTGACAGATGACAATGATATGGTTTGCAGATTAAGGAACGCTCTGTATGGACTGAAACAAGCCCCAAGAGCTTGGTATGCAAGATTGGATAAGTATCTTTTAAAGATTGGTTTTACTAAAGGAAATGCAGACAATAATTTATATTACAAAATAACTAATGATGACATCTTGATTATAAAAGTATTTATTGATGATATAATCTTTGGAGGAGAAGATGGTTATGTAAGGAATTTTCTACTAAAATGTAGCAAGAATTTGAAATGTTTATGATTGGAGAAATAAAATTCTTTTTAGTATTGCAGATTTCACAAACTGAAAAAGGTATATTCTTGAGTCAATCCAAATACTTAAAAGAGTTACTAAAGAAATTTGGGATGGAGAACTCTAAACCGGTAAGCACACCTATGACTAGAAATGACAAATTATCTCAAAGGGATGAATCTACACCTGTTAATCCAACTAGATACAAATCTATGATAGGAGGTTTACTGTATTTAACACAAACCAGACCTGATATTATGAATGTAGTATGCATTGTTTCAAGATTTCAAAGTAATCCTAGAGAAAATCATGAATCAACAGTAAAAAGGATTTTTTGGTACTTACAAGGCACTATAAATCTTGGATTATGGTATCCTTGAGATGAAAACTTTGAATTATGTGCATACACAGATGCAAATTGGGCAGGAGATGTGGATGATAGAAAAAGCACCACCAGCGGAGCATTCTTTCTTGGAAAGAGATTAGTTTCTTGGTCAAGTAAGAAACAAATTTGTACATCTTTATCAACAACAGAATCATAATATGTTGCAGCAGCAACTAACTGTACATAGGTACTATGGCTTAAGAAAATGTTGAAAGACATAAAGGTAAAATGCAAGGAACCTATAACCATATATTGTGATAACACTGCAGCAATTGATATATCTAAGAATCCTGTACTACATTCTAAAACAAAACATGTTTTCTGTCAAACTGAATTTTCTAAGGGAAAAAGTTGAAGAAAAGGAGATAAAACTGGTTTATGTGAACACTAAAGAACAACTTGCAGATATTTTCACAAAACCTTTGCCTAAGGAGACTTTTGAATATTGCAGAGATCAGCTTGGACTCATACCACCATCGGTAGAGACTTAGACAGTTGATGATTATCATCAATTGGCAGAATTAACAGACAAATCTTTTACTCCGATCTTTGATGAGGAAGCTACTTCTTAGGGGGAGTAGTTGGTCTTTTGTATATGAACTTGGTATTATTGTAACTTTGGCATTTGATGTCAAAGGGGGAGAGATATCTATTGAAAAACACATTATCTTTTGGATAAATTGGTATGAAAACTTTGGGAAACACATGTTGCTCCCAGGGGGAGAAATTGTTGTTTGGGAAAGACTATTACTCTCTGTATTCTGGTTATGATCTTTTTAGAGATTATTGGTATTTGGCATTTCTGTTTTGGCACTTTGATGGTTTTTCCATCTTGTGTTGCCATCAATGCCAAAGGGGGAGATTGTTGGTATTTTGGTATGGTTTTGTCATTGATGTCAACACCTACTAAAACACTAGCACTTTGGAGATCCAGAAGCATTCACCGACAAGCAAGTAACTATTGCATAGTTACTGGTATATGGTTCACCGACAGGATATAATGATCATTAACACTCAAAATTATGTGAAAGACACTTGGTAATGTCGAAGACATCTTGTCCTGGAGTTTTGTTCATTGGTACATTCATATTTGCATATTTGCTTTTACCGGCAATTGGGTCCAGGGTTACCTAGGGTTACACTGATAGGTTTATCTTTTCCAGATCAGCATGGCATGCTAAGGAAATGATTAATTATTGTTGTAAATGCATTAAGACAACATGTTCAATCAGTTATTGCATCAGACATTATATTATTTGTAAAATGTTTTTATTGTAATATCTTGTAGAGCCGACCTACTAAAATTGGTCTTAGGTTATGGTATAAATGTAAGATCTTCATTGTAAGATCGAATGTTGAATTCAAAAAAGAATTGTGTGAAGGTATATGTGAGATTAAGTAGAGCTATACATGAAGACATGATTTGAATGTGAAGTTAGGTTTTTGTGAAAGCATATCAACATTACACCAGTACTGAATCCAGCATATGAAGATGCTATTTTGTGAAGTACATTCTTATTGGATTTAACCATCCAACCGTAGTTAGTGTGACTCCCATTTTGTGTTTGAGCAGTGAGCTCTAGGCTGTTGGCCTTTCTGCATGTGTATACCCCATTTATGTACACTTATTATCTACAGTAGTATCATCTAATTGTGGGTAAGGTTTCCCACCATGGTTTTTCCCCTTATAGGGTTTCCACGTACAAATATTGGTGTCATATGTTGTGGATGACTTTGTGTTTATGTTTCATGTATTAATCTTTACTGGTATAGCTAATAACTGTTAACACTGTCTACCGGCATACTTAACTGGTTTACTGGTATTAAGCATTAAGGTGGTTAAGTTATCTTTTGGTTTAAAATTAGTTGACAACTGATTCACCCCCCCCCTCTCAATTGTCTCTGGGACCTAACAATTGCAAACTACAATACTGTCTTCATTTAATTTGTTTCTGAACACCTACTTAGTACCTATAACATTCTTGTTTACCAGTCGGGGTACCATGGTCCAAGTGTTGTTGTTCTCAATTTGATCCAACTCCTCCTCCATAGCTTTCACCCAATGATCATCACCAAATTCCTCCTTAACACTTCTAGGTTCAAAGGTGGAGATCATGCAAGAGTTCTCTCTTATTCTCCTTCTAGTTAGTACATCATCATCCTTATCCCCAATTATCTATTTAGGACTGTGATTCAGTCTCACATACCTAGGAATAACATGATCATTCTCTTCAGGTTTAGCTTCTTCATTATCATCTTCCTCTGAATTTATTTGTTCTAGTTGGACAAGTACGTCAGGATTTGCTTTACCAGTTTTAGATTAAACATGTTCAGGTTCCAAAAGCAAAATGCAAGGATCTCCATCCTTCTTCTCAGAAATGGTTCCGTCTGAAACTTTAGGGCATTCATCTACACGAACATCAACACTCTCAATAATTTTCTGTGTCTGGTTGTTGAAGCATTTATAGGCCTTACTGTTGGTGAAATATCCAAGAAATATGCCTTCATCACTCTTAGCTTCAAAATTGCTTATGTAATCACCTCTTTTAATAAAACATTTACTTCCAAATATATTAAAATAGCTAAAATCAGGTGATCTCCCATACTAGCACTCATATGGGGTCTTATCCTTACCTCTTTTCACCAGAAATCGGTTCATTATGTAGACATCTATACTTACAGCTTCTTTCCAAAATGTTTTTGTTACACCTCTTTGTATCAACATAGTCCTAGCAGCTTCAACCACTGACCGGTTGTTTCTCTTTGCTATACCATTCTGTTGTGGTGTCCTTGGTGCAGAAACCTGCCGCTTGATACCATTATCATCACAATACTTAGTGAACTCCACAGAAGTGAATTCATCACCTTGATCTGTTCTTAGACATTTTATCTTTTTGCCACTCTCTTTCTCAGATAAGGCTCTGAATGCCTTGAATTTACCAAAAGCTTCATTCTTATCCTTCAATAATGTGACCCACATCATCCTTGAACAATCATCAATGAAGATCATGAAGTATCTATCACCTTCAATGCTTCTTGTTCTTATTGATCCACATAGATCTGTATGAACCAAATCTAACAAGTGCTCTGCTAAGAAGGACTTGCTCTTAAAAGTTGAATAAGTCACCTTTCCTAGTTGATATTTGTAAAGCGGAAAATCGCGATCGAACCCTAGTTGCTCTCCCCTCTTCCAACTCCAAGGAGAGAGAAGGGAGATTCACTAGGGTTGATGGTTTTCACTTAGGGGAGAGACTTTACATTCAAAAGAGGGGTTGAAACCCACAAGATCCAATCCCACACAATGCAATATTGGATGCTAAATGTGTTTCAAGGGTTAAGAAAGCAAGGCCACCCTCTTTTGTAAAAATGTTGATAGAAGAATTAAGCTAGGCATGCATAGAAAGTGACAAAGATTCGCTTATAAACTGAGATAGGGATATAGGATGAAGCTACGGACCTGGAATTAGTAGTAAAATGTCGATACGGTGCTGTCCTGCAAATTTGAGCAAAAGTTGTCAGGACGATGGCGCTCGAGCGCCACGGTCCTCCGAAAAATCCGCGAAATGAAGGGGGGTCTGTTCGTCTCTGCACAAGGATTCCAGATCTTCAATTTCAGCCGCGTACCTGCAACCTACACATAGAAAAGCGAAGACGATTGGGGGGTTAGGGATTAGGGGTTTGCCTTTAGGTCAAACCCCAGTTTTGGAATTAACCAAGAAATGAGCAAGTGCTGTAAATGTAAATGTATGTAAAACAAGTACTAATACCTTGTTCTAAGGATGTTTGTATCCTTATGTGCGAAGGTATAGATGTTGTATGTTGTTGTAGTATGTTGTATGTAGTATGTGATCTCCTCTTCAATGGTTGAATCCTTGTCTTGAATGAAACACTTAGCCTTGAATGGAGACTTGAAATGATCAATTGCTTAAAGGAATGCTTGAATGCTTGAATGCTTGAGTATAGTTTCCACGCTTGTACACATATCTCCTCATACCAAATGAGAGAGAAAAATGTAGTTTATATACTTGTCAATTAGGGTTAAAAGACTAATTTTCCCGACCTTAGGCCGACCAGGAAAGTTAATTTCCAAATTGCAAACAAAAAGACCCGAGACCCCTTAGGAGACCGGGCCCAAAATAGGCCCAGGGACTAGGGCACTGGGCGCCATGGTCTTGGGGGACCAGGGTGCTGGGCGCCCTGGTCCTAAAGGACCAGGGCACTGGGCGCTTTGGTCCCACCTCCCGGGACAGTAGGGTGCAAGGAGGTTCAGGCCAGGGTGCTTGAAAAATGCAGTTTTCAGTGTCATAATCAGGTTTCGGGGTCTCCATTCAGGTTGCGTGTTGCGTTGCCATCGTGAAGACTGAAATGCAGTCGAAATTGCAAGTGTCACAATTTTAGGATGCTACATTTAGCCCCCACTTTAGCGGGAGTATGTATGCTCATACTTCCGGTAAAGTACAAGGAAACAACATTGAAAGACTTTCACCACGTCAAGGAGGCAAGATACACCAAGCCCCCAGTGGACTAAGGATCTTACGACTTCGATTGACCAAGTAAAAGGGAAGATCACGAGGGAGAACCATGACTATCAGTAGTAAGGTTCCCTCACTATGAGTCATGCAAGAAAGATATCAAAAATTTTCAAGGCAAGGCTAAATTTACCAAGAAATTTTCAAGTATCTTGAAAAGATATGAACGGGATGTATGCCCCCCTACGTTAAAGCGATCGCACACGCCTCACCGGGGGTGATTGCTTTAAGGTAATGATACATATAAGAATGAGAAAGGAAAGGAGCACGTTATCACAAGGATTTAGCCCCCAAGTGTGAGATAAACCCAAGGATAATAGACACAAAACACAAAGGACGAGGTGACTTCGCTTTCCTCGGGGTCAGTATGCTGTATGATAATTCATGTATATATATCATATGTATGTATGCATAATTGTTCTTCATTCCCCAATCAAGGAAGGTCACTTAGAAGAAGGGAACACATGTGTCTTTTGAGTCAACATGAGAGAGATCGAGAGATATCAATGCTTTGCATCGTCCTCAAGTAGACAACACTAAGGACAACAAATAGAAGAATGAGAATAACATATAGAAGAAGTAACACAAGAGAGGAGGAGAGAATCTGCTATGCTAATGTAACTAGTCTAGCACGTCATCTACCCCCCGATCTTGCAGATCAATGTTTCGGGAAGGCAGGGAACACGCTAGAGGAGGAACATTCAACACAGCAGATGGAGCTATCACAAGATCCAAACAAGGGCTATGTTCATGTTCCAAGCCACATTGTTCTTGTCTAGGAGCTAGGATAAGTGCTTTAGAAAATTCATTAGATAAATGGTTATCAATATCAACAAGTTCATATTCACTATCAGAAGCAAGAGAAGTAACATTTTCATCATGAATAACATTTTCATCTATAGCATCATCAAGATTTATAAAAATAGGATCTTTAACTCGCACAGGATCAAGACCATCATGCATCTTATGTTTAGGAGATTTAGGCTCAATTGTCGGTTGAGGAGAAAATGGAATAATGCTTGTTGAAGGTGTTTTTGGAGATTGCAAAGTTTGAGAAGCAGCTGCTTGAGCCCTAAGACGACGCTTTCGTCGGCGTTCACGTGCAGAATGATTACGTCTAATCTTAGTAGGAAGTGGAGAAGATTGAGGAGGAGGAATGTTCTCATCCTTAACACTTGGGTGTTTAGGTTGTGGTCTCTTAGGCTGGATAATAGGAGAAGAAGAAGGTCTCTTCTCTCTATAAAAAGAAGGAGGAGGGACTGCTCCATACAAAGGAGGAATATTTGGTTTAGGAAGGAGACCAAGTCCATCATGACGAGGAGGTATAGGTCTACTCTTAGGAGGTTTATTAGATATAGGCATAGTCACATCCATAGGGATGGGTTGGGAATCTTCTTGAGGAAAGACATTGGTTTTATCTTTCAAAGGAAGAACTTCCTTCTCAAGAATGATAGGAATGTCAAGTTTGGGTGTTCTAGGTTCATTTAGAGATAGGATCATATCTGTTTTCCACTTTTGATAAGATTTAAAAAGATGATCACTTCGCGGAGGAAGAGATTGGAATTGTTTAGGCCAAAAGTAATCAATAGGAACGCTAGAAGTTCTTTCAGCTGGTTTAAAGAGACTATGATTGACAGTAACAACTTCACCATTATGGGGAAATTTCAAACACTTATGAATAGGAGAAGCAATAGCTTTCATGGAAGATAGCCAAGGATAGCCAAGCTTCACACGAAATTGTTCGGAAGATGGAATAATAGCAAAGTTCACATCAAGGGATTTGTTATGGACCTCAATAGGCAATGTAATAGAACCAATTGCAGGAGAAGAAAATGCATCAAATAGTTTCACAATCACATCTGTTTTGTCATAGATCACTTGATTCAATTGCAAAGTAAAAAGAAATTCTTCAGTAATAACATTAATCATGCATGAAGGATCAATAAGCACTCCACGGCAAGGTGTATTCTTGACTTTTGCAACTATGTATAAAGGACCATCAGGTGCCCTAATGGTTTCACTGGAATCAAATGTGATGGAAGGTTCTTTAGGGATTTCTTGCTGCTCTACAAAGTTAATCACATTCAGAGCCATAGACACAAGACCAGCAGATGAGAGAGAGGAATCATTAGCCTCAATCGCATTAGAGGTATGAGAAGGTAATGGATCAGTAAAAATCTGAAGATTTTGGTTAGGAGGAGCTACAGATGTGTTGCCTTTATCATTCACTCCAGAAATAGAAATAGTATTATTATCAATCAAATCTTGAATTTTACCCTTTAAAGAAAAACATTTTTCAGTATCATGCCCAGGCTGACGATGAAATTGACAAAAAGCTTTGTTATCAAAATAAGGCGAAGTAATCTTTGCAGGATCAATTTGCCTTATAGGAGGAAGAGTAAGCACATTTTGTTCCAATAACTTATTCATAATACTATGTAATGATTCATTCAAAGGAGTAAACTTTCTTTCTCTCTTGAAAAACTTAGAAATAGGAGGCACACCTGATGCTGCATTCACATTGTTGTTGATGACGTTTTCATTGAATTTGATAGAATCTCTGTTCGGTTTAAACTTCCCAAATGGTTGTTGACTGCTATCACCCTTATCACTCGGAGCCATAGGATGTGATTGTTCCATTTGACTCACAGTCAGTTGATAATTGTGAAGAGTTGCACACAACAGTTGGAAAGAAGTAAACTCAGAAAATAGAAGTTTGTCTCGAATATCTTTTTGTAAATTAGAAATAAAGATTCTTTGAATATCATTGTCAGGCACTGGAAAAGAAATTTGAGCATACAAATGCTTATATCTACCAATGAAATCAGTCACTTTTTCTTTAACACCTTGTTTACAATGCATTAAATCAATCAAAGTAACTTTAGGACTTATATTGTTTTGAAATTGTTGAATGAAAGCATTTGCAAGTTGTTCGAAAGAAGTAATAGAATAAGAAGGCAATGAGCAATACCATTGTAGGGCTTTGTCTCTTAATGTTCTAGTAAACAATTTTGCAAGCAACCTTTGGTCATAAGCAAAATCAGTACATATTGTTTGAAAGGTCTTAACATGTGTTAGAGGATCTCCTTTACCATTATAAAGCTCCAAATGTGGAATTTCAACATGTTTAGGAGGGA
This sequence comes from Cryptomeria japonica, assembly GCF_030272615.1. Lineage (NCBI taxonomy): Eukaryota > Viridiplantae > Streptophyta > Pinopsida > Cupressales > Cupressaceae > Cryptomeria > Cryptomeria japonica. The sequence goes on along the minus strand of NC_081413.1, from coordinate 57,935,721 downwards.
TAGCTCGAACAATGTCAAGAGAAAGTGGGCTCGCAACATCAAATGTGGGCACACTAAACTTAGATTGATTCATAGAGGCAATTTGTTGCTGTAAAGAAGAGACAGTTTGTGCAAGATTGTTAATGGTCGCTTCAGTCAAAGAATTCATATTAGGTGTGTTAGATTGAGATGGAGGTGTTATGTTATTGAAAGAAGGTAAAGAGTAAGGTGGTGGGACTCTATGATAGTTGGTCATAGGAGATGATTGGACAGGAGGAACACTACAAGGAGGAATGGAATGGTTAAACGAATTGCCCCCTTGCATCATGTTCATTTGTGGAGATGTAATAGGAACACTCATTGAAGGGACGAATGAAGAAATCGGATTGAATGAAGGAAGAGGGTTAATTGAAGAGGAAGGATTGCCCCCATGATTGGTGATCACAGGAGGAATGTCTTGTATAGAAGTAGCCATTATGTTTGATGTAAAGGTAGGTATGCTAGCAATAGAAGTTGTCAAAGGAATAGAATGATTGACTTGAGTAGGAGGTTGTGTATAACCCAAATTTTCAGCACAACTCTTCATAGGCATCACATTCGAATCCACAATGTGTGCAATACCATGCAAAATATCAATTCCATTCTTATCACTTTGAAGCATACGTTTTAGATCCTCAATTAAAGGAAGAGCTTGACTATCGGGATACTCATGAGACATCCATTGGTGAAAATCGTCAAATTGGTTATCCAATTTCGAAAGTTGTTCTTCAAAAACCTCATGGAGAGCTTCTTCATCATTAGGAGGATTAGAGGAATTACCCATGTCCTCGTTAAAAAGGCTATTCAAATTAGCTTCCATCTCCTCGGTAGTTAAACCTCGGAAAGACTTAATTCTACAGCTTCGTCTAACGGGAATAGTGGAAGTAGGGCTTATTATTGTAAAACTCATGCACTAGAAAGAGAGAGAAGATTTTGAATTTAGAGGTAGCAATTTTCAGTAAAATCAGCCAATCTTCTGGATTTAAGCTGTTAAATGCAATCACGACAGTCTCCCGGAATTTTAGAAAAAATGTCTGGGACCGTGGCGCTCGGAGTGTAACACGGTCCTTGCAACTTTTTTTGAAATTTGTAGGGATGAAAGGTATGATGATTTTAAAGCTAATCTGAAAAAATTGAGTGATTTTATGATCTGTAGATAGGCCAAATTAAAGTTGCAATCTCGAAATTGAACCCTACCAAGATTGTCGAAAAATGCAAAAATTTGAATTTTGAAAAAGAGAGGGAAACTGAAATTTTGAATTTTATGATTTTAGAGGGAATGTCAAGAGCAATGCAAATTTTGAAATTTAAAAATTGACTCAATTTCACACAAAATCCAATTTTGAAAGCAGAAATTAAAGTTGTTGTAATTAAGCATTTAATTTCAAAAGTCACAAATTGTAAGAATTTGAATAAAGCACTGAAATTTCGAATGAATGCAAACACACTTTTCAGATTTAGGACAGTAAGAACATAATTTTGACACAAAATTTCAATTTCAACAATTTTTGAATGATTAGAAGCCTTAAACCAAGCAATCACAAGACCAACTTTGACTGTAATTTTGAAGGTGTTAAAATTGATAAAATCAGCCAAAATTCTGGATTTTAGCAGGAAAATACAGTAGGATCTCGCTCCCAAAACTTTGGAAAAAATGTCGGGGACGATGGCGCTCGGAGTGCACACGGTCCTCGCAACTTTTTTCCAAATTTTCAGGGATGAAAGATATTGTAATTTTATTGTGGAATCCAAAGTTACAGCTGATTTGGAGATGTTTTGATCAGTGAAATTGTCGGACAAAGGTTGAATCAAGAGGGTTTCAAAAATTAGGGTTTTGACACTTAACCACTTAATTTTCAAAATTAAAGCACAAATATGAATTGATAATTTGTAATAGAAGGGCAGATCTGAAACAAGCATTAACAATTAAATATTTCACAAGTTCAATTACTAAAAAGAAATTTTAGGGTTTTTATGCAATCACCTCTAAAATTTTGCAAAAGATCAAACATGGAAATGTAATCAAGGAATCCAATTTTCAGATCTAACTATGAATAATTAGAAAGGATGTTCACGTCAGGTTCACCAAAATGTAAAGCGGAAAATCGCGATCGAACCCTAGTTGCTCTCCCCTCTTCCAACTCCAAGCAGAGAGAAGGGAGATTCACTAGGGTTGATGGTTTTCACTTAGGGGAGAGACTTTACATTCAAAAGAGGGGTTGAAACCCACAAGATCCAATCCCACACAATGCAAGATTGGATGCTAAATGTGTTTCAAGGGTTAAGAAAGCAAGGCTACCCTCTTTTGTAAAGAATGTTGATAGAAGAATTAAGCTAGGCATGCATAGAAAGTGACAAAGATTCACTTATAAACTAAGATAGGGATATAGGATGAAGCTGCGGACCTGGAATTAGCAGTAAAATGTCGATACGGCACTGTCTTGCAAATTTGAGCAAAAGTTGTCAGGACGATGGCGCCTGAGCACCACAGTCCTCTGAAAAATCTGCGAAACGAAGGGGGATCTGTTCGTCTCTGCACAAGGATTCTAGATCTTCAATTTCAGCCGCGTACCTGCAACCTACACACAGAAAAGCGAAGACGATTGGGGGGTTAGGGATTAGGGGTTTGCCTTTAGGTCAAACCCCGGTTTTGGAATTAACCAAGAAATGAGCAAGTGCTGTAAATGTAAATGTATGTAAAACAAGTACTAATACCTTGTTCTAAGGATGTTTTTATCCTTATGTGTGAAGGTATAGATGTTGTATGTTGTTGTAGTATGTTGTATGTAGTATGTGATCTCCTCTTCAATGGTTGAATCCTTGTCTTGAATGCAACACTTAGCCTTGAATGGAGACTTGAAATGATCAATTGCTTAAAGGAATGCTTGAATGCTTGAATGCTTGAGTATAGTTTCCACGCTTGTACACATATCTCCTCATACCAAATGAGAGAGAAAAATGTAGTTTATATACTTGTCAATTAGGGTTAAAAGACTGATTTTCCCGACCTTAGGCCGACCAGGAAAGTTAATTTCCAAATTGCAAACAAAAAGACCCAAGACCCCTTAGGAGACCGGGCCCAAAATAGGCCCAGGGACCAGGGCACTGGGCACAATGGTCCTGGGGGACAAGGGCGCTGGGTGCCCTGGTCCTGAAGGACCAGGGCGTTGGGCGCTCTGGTCCCACCTCCCGGGACAGCAGGGTGCAAGGAGGTTCAAGCCAGGGTGCTTGAAAAATGCAGGTTTCAGTGTCATAATCAGGTTTCGAGGTCTCCATTCAGGTTGCGTGTTGTGTCGCCATCGTGAAGACCGAAATGCAGTCGAAATTGCAAGTGTCGCAATTTTAGGATGCTACAATATTCTTTACAAAGATCATTAACCGGTTTGTCTAGCTGAGATAGACCTCTTACTGTCTTAGACTGGCTTACTTTAACAATATTTTCAAAATTTATATGACAAAATCTCCTATGCCAAAGCCAGCTATCATCTATTTTTTCAATCAAACGGTTGCTAACTTTAGGATTGAGAGGAAATAGATTACCTCTGGTCGGTTTCTCGGTTGCAATCAATTCACCTTTGTTGTCCGAGATTTTGCACATTCCATTTCTAAACTCCAGTGGGTATCCTCTGTGATTAAGTTGTGCCACACTTAAAAGATTGTACTTTAGGCCTTCAACCCAATAGACATCATCAACACTTCTCTTCTCATTAAGAGAAATAACTCCCTTACCTTTAACCAAATAGGGTGATTCATTTCCAAATCTGACAGCACAACCATCAAATTACTTCAGGGAAAGAAATTTGCTTTGATCACCGGTCATGTGATGTGAACAACTACTATCAATGATCCAATCATTAGAGTTATACCACTATCAATGATCCAAACATAATATCTTCACTAGCATCATCATCATATTCTTCATTAGTAATACCGCTGTCAATAGCTACAAGACAATCTCTCTTGACTTTACCCTTTTACTTCTTAAATTTTTCTCTCTTTTATTCATTTTCACCATTAGGGAAATTTTCTGCTGTATGACCAATCTTGCTGCATGCAAAACATTTTAAAGGTAGCTTACCTCTATATTTACTAGTGCCTCTAGGTAGTCATTTTGCTAACAATGCTTCAAGTTCCACTAAGCTGTCTTCATCTTCAACATCTCTGCTGGATCTAGATTCATAGTTATGGCCCATATCTCTACTTATTCTCATAGATGGGTAAGAGACAAAAGCTCTAAATGCAGATTCTAATTTTTGTACATTACCATCATAGCCATTTAGTTCAAAAGCAGTAAGTTTACCAATAATAGAGTCAAGAGTTACCTTTGTCTTGTCAATGGATTTCAGCTCCTGAATAGCTACAACTCGGATAGCATAGACTGGTAGCAGGGTTCTTAGTACCTTACTGATTACTATGGCATCTTCCACTTTCCCTCCTACACTCTTTATCTGACTAACTATCTCTTTAATCCTTTGACCGTACTGCTGGATATTCTCACCTTTAGACATTCTCATGTCATCAAACTTTCCTCTTAAAATCTCCTCTTTGGCAATCTTAACATGTTCATCACTGCTATAAATCTCTTCTAATTTCTTCCATACTTCATATGCAGTTTCAAAACCATGAACATCTACATATTAAACATCAGATAGGGAACTGATAATAGCTTCTAATGCCTGGTGATTTTCTTGTTGTTCTTTCTTCTGATCATCAGTCAGGGTTCTAGTAGGTGTAGTATACTTATTTTCTATATGATCCCAATATTGACTACCAAGACTCTTAATGTAAATATTCATTTTGTTACTCCATATTCTATAGTTATCTTTATTGAACTTCAGAACTTCTTTCTTCATCATGATCTACAAGATCTTTTCCTCAACTTGTTAGGCTTTTAGATTAAGAGGACGTGAGACGCTCTGATACCAATTGATGGTATGATGAAAGAATAAGTATCTGGTAGAATACTGAGAGGGGGGGGGGGGTGAATCCATATATTGAAAAACTGATACAAAGCTCCCAAACTCAAACTCAGTCAAACAAAGGAAACATATCTCAGTCAAGATCAGTATTCATAAGAATACTTGACATCAACCAGTTTAACTGTTATGACAACTTTAACAGTAAACAACTTCAATCTTGTAAACATCAACAATGCTTAATCACAACTCAACATATTCAACTCTCAATGCTTCTACTTAACATGTCTTATCAGTAGTTAACCATATCAATAAATAAGATCACAACCACAAAAGCATTCACCACTTGACACAAATGTTTATACGTGGAAAACCCAAATAGGTAAAAACCATGGTGAGATGAGACTCACAAGGATAGCTCTCTGAACTCTTCAGACGTTCACCCTATTAGGAGCCAAGCCTGTTAAATCTTTATAGTAAGTCCTGTTAAGAACCAATTCCGGTTAGGAATCACCTAGTTAAGGGATTTACAAATATGCCTTGATGAAAAGCACAATACCCTGTTTGGAGTAACCTCATTGGAGGATTTAAGAATCCAAGCTAATGGACAATGTTGTTAGAGAATTTAATGAGTAACGAATCTTGTTAGAGCTCACCCGGTTAAAGGATTTCACTTTTGTTGTAATTGTTAGAAAACCATAGGTTTTCTTGATCTGTCTAAGTAGCACTACATTTGCTTGATCAAATCCTTCTAAGCTTCTGTGTGAGGGAAAAAGCGAGACTAGGTTATCATGCCCTAATCCTACCTTTTGACACACATTACGGAATATGAAAGAGCCTAGAGGTATCACACAATTGGCTACTTCTTTTTGTGAAAGAGAGAGCCACGGGCTACCTATTAGGGTTTCTATTCCTTTGTTGTAATTGAAAGGTAAGATTATGCAAGTTCAATTCCTAACCCTAAAATGCAAGTATGAGCTAACAACAAGATTGCAGAATTGAACTTAAACAATGGAAAGCTGTAAACACAAGGATAAAACAAGAATACAGATGCATACCTGGAGTCAAAGTTTGACTGAAAATGTTCGGGACGGGGGCGCGAGCGCCACTGTCCTGATTCTGTCCCGGAACTGCACCTGAAACTGCTGTTTTGCACTCTGGAAAACTGTCTGAAATGCTGTCTGTCAGGAGGACCAGGGCACCCAGTGCCTCTGTCCCAGGGACCAGGGTGCCCAGCGCCCCTATCCTGGCAGGACCAGGGTGCCCCACACCCCTGTCCTGGTATTCTGCTCTGCAATTTGATGTGGGATGCTGTCTCGACCTGCTTTTTCCGGATCTGCAACCTGCGGCATCGTCCGAGTCTCGAAACCTGCACTTATATCTGAAAAAGGTGTTTGGGTGGCTATATAGGGTTTTGCCTTAGTCAAACCCCCGCTTCGGTGATTTCCACCTCCACGAATAGCCAAGTTGTATTGTAAAAGTAATGTGTGTGCAGACCTTGTGTGTGTGCAAGATCTAAAATGCAAGTAAGCAAACTAGAGCAACCTAGAAAGTAAACCCTAATTGCTTGTTAATGATAATGTAAATGCTCTAAATCAAGATGCAAAGTGATCTAAAGCATGAATAAATGAGATATTGAAGCTTATGCAAAGACATGAAAACAACATGAAATCATACCCAACCCTCAAGGGAGGAGTACAAGCCAATCTTCAGTCGGTAATCTCCTATTGTTCTTCAATGTCTTCCAAGCCCTAAATGGATGAATGGAATTGTTAAATGCTTGATAGAGGGATGTTGAATGTTGTTGAAGTCTTCATAGATCTGCTCTTTCACTGCATATGAGGTTCCTGAAAACAAAATTCTGGATCCCTTCAAATGAAGAAAGAGAGCTCTTATGTATGAAACCCTAGGTCTCAATTCCAATTTTTTGGCCGACCTAGAGATTGAATATCCCGCCAATTTCTTGGGGTTAAGCTTTATTTTATGATTGGATCGCGCTCCTAAAATTTCGGGAAAAATGTCTGGGACCGTGTGCACTCCGGGCGCTATGGTCCCGACAACTTTTCACCAAATTTTCAGGGCCGTCAGATATGATGATTTTAGAGAGAATCCTGAAGTTACAGGTGATTTCGAGATGTTTTGACCCCCGAAATCAAGCCCCCAAGCTCAGAATAGGGCCTAATTAGGGTTTTTGATTAAGTAGTGTATTGGAAGAATAAAATGAAAGGGGCACACTTTAATGAAAGGGCCCGACTTTATGATGTGGAAAATGATGAAATAGAACCTTTAGACCTAATTAATTTGATTAATTAAGTGCTAAAGGGGAAATGTAATGTAAAATGCAACTGCGCCAAGGCGGGTGCTAAACTAGGTGTTAAATTGTACTGCTTTAGCAAGTGCGTACAATTTATGACGTTACATTTAGCCCCCACTTTAGCGGCCATATGAGTACTACGTGCATATGCAAGCTAAAGTATAGAAAGTAAACATCATTTGAAAAAGGATATATCCATAAGTTGTCGGACGAAGCCCCCAGCGGTATCTGCAGTACACAGTTAGGAACCGCACCCTACAAAACACATGTTAGATTCACAAAATCACCTAATGCTTACTAAGGAAAGTGTTGAAATTTTTGAGTAGCTATATGCCCCCCCCTGTTTCGACTTGCTTATTAAGGAGGTGAAACAGGGTAGCATGTTTACTTATGACAAATTGTGTAAGAGAGTATTGATGAGGGATGTTCACTAAAAAGGCTTCATCAGAGCACTTTTTGGAACATCTCGAGAGTAGGGGAGTGAAAATACGATTCCTACGCAACAAATGGTTCGAAAATCGCATCTCCCAAACTCAAGTTATGATGAAATGAGTGATAGAGGAAAATTAGGGTTTTGAAAGTAAATGTAAAAGAATGAAAGTATATACCTTTGAAAGTGACATTTGCATTTGTCACTTTGTTGATTTTGAGTATTGTTCATTGCAGCAGAGCCCACATAGCCATCATCATGCCTTCACGATGACCGGAGCATCCCATGAGGATTGAGATCATGTGACAGGCCGTGATCGATGACGAGCCACTGGACGAGGTGAGTTGATTGAACGTTGACTTTTGATTTTCTGCATTTGACTTTTTGTGATCGTTTGCGGGCCCTGGAACCCGACCGTGGGTCCCACACAGGGCACCATGGTCCCTTCAGGGTGCCATGGTCCCTTCAGGGCACCATGGTCCCTTCAGGGCGCCATGGTCCCTGACAAGGCACCATGGCCCCAATCAGGACTTGGCGAGAGATGCCAGGGTTAGCATACGATGTTCGACAGTTTTGCATGAATGATTTTTGATGATTGAGTACTGATTATAGTTATGTTTTTGTGATGCAGGGTCTCCCGTACATGAGAGAGCACACGGTGGGGCAGATTCTTCGCAGTTTGCATGATCAGATTCCTCGACTTACTCAGGCAGAGAGAGTCACATTGTCGATAGTAGGTTTGTGGTCTATGATTCTTATGCCGGCCATCTGATTTCATCCCGCGATGTTGATGGCACTCATGGAGCGATGGGATCCTGACACATGCACATTCCAGCTTCCAGTAGGGGAGATGACGGTGACACTTGAGGATGTGTACCGCATTCTTTGCCTACCGATCAGAGGAGCTACCGTGACATATGCAACCGATCGGTCAGTAGAGGATCATCAGAGGGAGCAGGTATATTGCATAGGGAGAGTCATGCCGAGCGAGACGAGAGGTCGTATCATGGTCAGCTAGCTCTTACATCCTATAGGAGAGGTGCCCCTCATGAGACGTCTTATGATAGCCATCATTGCACTAGCTGTCTGCCCTAATGGGCGAGGTACACACATGCATGGGGGTCTCACGTGGTGCATCAGGGCTATGGAGAGACACAGGAGAGTATATGCCTAGGGTCGGAGTATGCTTGCACATCTCTATCACGACCTCGAGGAGTATGTTTTCAGACAGGGTTGCAGCTTGATGACATGCACACTTCTGTAGGTGTGGATATTTGAGCACTTTACATGCACCAGGCCTGTCGGCTATTCGATGAGTACGGCTAGTGAGCGACCTAGGGTATTTTCTTATCCACTTACCAGCGAGTGGAGATTTGGAGATCTATTGTATTGGAGAGTGATAGTTGATAGATTGACAGCCGAGGTGACCGTGTGGAGACCATATCTGCGGATGCACAGATGGGATGGGATGGAGAGACAGTTAGCATGCCTACAGAGGAACCACCTACTGAGAGGATGATATCCACACATCATAGTCCCATTCTACTTTGACCGAGTACGGAGGCAGTTTGGGCTAGAGCAGTGTGTCCCAGCCGATGTGCCCATCTATACTCGACACTCATGAGTCCTTCCCAGACCCATAGCAGTAGCAAGACCGACGATAGATGATATCGAGATCACAGATATAGATGGGTCTGATTAGGATGTGGTCACTGATTATGCTGCAGACCCCGGGGCACAGCGCAGGTATCATTCCTAGTTTGTGAGATCATACCCAGGGCCTATCTTTCCACCAGATCACCCGATAGGCCATCCAGGTCCATGGAGGCATGGAGATTGAGATGAGGATCAGGGATCCAGATCGGAGGAGCCAGAGGAGGGAGAGGGTCATGAGGAGGTAGGAGGTCCTGATCCGCCTAGAGGAGATCATCCTAGTGCCGAGGAGGAGGAGGACGAGGATGACGAGGAGGAGGAGAGAGATGATGATGAGGAGAATGAGGATGTAGATGAGGATAGAGATGATGAGGAGGAGTCAGATGCAGCTCCTCACCATTCAGGGGATGATATCGTAGCCTTAGATCCTCCCGTTATTCCCCAAAAGGGGGAACATGAGGCGCTACGGAGACCTGCACCTATCGCGCACAGATCGCTCGAACGTGGGGAGCCTAGTAGTTCCCAGTCACAGATGCTACCATATCACGATCCCTACTGGCGTGAGGGAGATCCAGGTATAGTAGGTTTATATTGATTGATTAATGTTTTGATGATATAAAATGGTACTAACACAAAATCTGTTCTACTGCTACAGCTAATGTGTAGGAGTGGCGCTCCTTGATCCAGCAAGTAGTGATAGATATCTCTAGGACAGCGCAGATCCCTAGTTCCTCACAGGTTGCTTATAGACCTCAAGGGAACGCGGGTCGGCATGATGATTTGTTTTCCCCATTTCGAGTACAGGTAGAGATATGGAGGGAGAGAGAGCGGGCTCTATCAGAGGACCTTCAGCGAGCACAGCGTGATCTAGCAGCAGCTCAGGCCGAGGCTACCTCGTATCGCGCTATCCTTATGGATAGGGATCGTAGGAGTTCCTCTCAGAGCCATTCACGATCTATATCATGGTATACCCCCATGGGTCCACCTGCACGGCCAGATCAGGAGGGAGCATCTAGTCATCACTCTCCAGCCACCAGCCCTAGGGATAGGAGATGATCTTATGATGTAGGGTAGGTCACATTTTGGATGTGTAGGGACCTACCTTTGTATATTGATCCACATATATATATATATATACATGTTGTTTCAAACGTGTTATCTTTAATGCCTAAACAATGTGTATTGTGATTAAAGTTAATACATTTGGTAGATGTACATGTATGTTCTGAATTTAATTTCCATGTGATTGATTTCTCAATGCTCCATGATTAAATTGATACATGTGTGACTTAATTAAAATATTTGATCAAGTACTATATTGATGATAAGGAAGAAAGTATGTATTAAGCCTACGAATCATATAACCAATGTGATTTAATTTGAATTTAAACACAACATGACATGATTCAACTTAACACATAAAAACATTGTATAATATGTCAACATAATGAAAATGTAAATCTTTTGTAATTTACATAAATGAATTCAAGACAAACCATAAAGTAAAGACACATGCTTGTCAGGAACGAAGCAATATAGATTAAACAAAACATCATTTAATTCTATTTTCTCTAATCAAAGATATGTTAACATGTTATCCAATTTTGAAGAAGTGAGAAAGGAAATAGATAAATGATAAGGAATGAGGCATTAAGCATAGTATCTTCGCAAGTGCATAGCGTTTATAGGGTCTTTAAGAGGCGTACCATCTACATCCGCTATTTTGTAAGCACCTGATCCATAATCTTCAATAACGATATACGGTCCAAGCCAATTAGGACTGAATTTTCCCTTTTCTTCAGGTAAGGCATTCACATTGCGCTGATTCTCATAGAGCACTAAGTCACCCACTGAGAAGGAATGTTGAATAACCTTATCATTATAGTTTCATTGTAGAGTTTTGTGATACGCTTGAATATGCTCAAGAGCATTTATACCCTGTTCATCAAGCATCTCAAGCTGTTGAAGTCTTTGTTCTCTATAGGAGTCATCATCTATTATACCTTTGAGAGAAACTCTAAGTGATGGAATCTCTAATTCTAAAGGCATAATAGCATCAGCACCATAAACAAGATTATAAGGAGTAGTTCCCGTGGCAATTCGTACACTCGTTCAGTAGGCCCAAAAAGCATAGATTAGCTGAGTACTCCAATCCTTACCATGCTTATTCACGGTTTTGCGAAGAATTTGTTCGATTATTTTATTGGATGATTCGGCTTGACCATTTGATTGAGGATAGTATGGTGTAGAAAATAGATGTTTGATATGATATTTCTCGAGGAATTGCTTCACGTCTTTATTCTTAAATGATGTCCCATTATCAGAGATTATAGTGGAAGGTATCCCAAATCGAGAAATAATGTTTTCTAGAAGAAATCGACAAATCACTTCAGCTGTAGTGGAGTGAAGAGGAACAGCTTCTACCCACTTTGTAAAGTAATCTGTTGCAGTTATAATGAAAATATGTCCTTGAGATGAAGGAGGAGAGATTTTACCGATGAGATCCAACCCCCATGCAGAGAAAGGCCAAGAGGCTACCTGAGAACGGAGTTCTTGGGCAGGAGCATGAATCAAATTATTGTGTTGTTGACATTGATGACATTTCTTAACAAATGAAAAAGAATCCTTCTGCATAGTTTGCCAATAATATCCCATACGAAGTAATCTTTGAACCAAGGATTTACCTCCAAAATGCCCCCCATAGGCACCTAAATGCGCCTCTTCAAGAGCAATAGGGATTTCTGATTTGTTAAGACAGCGAAGGAGAAGACCGTTATAACCCCTTCGGTAAAGAACATTAGAAAGAATGATATACCTAGCAGACAACTTGTGAACTCTAGCCCTGGTGTTCCTATTGGCGGAATCAGGAAAGGTACCATCAGTCAAGTATCTTACGATATGTGAGTACCATTCATCTGAGTCTATGAAGTCGCAACATGTCACCAGGCTAGAATCATCTACAATAGCTAGAGAAGTAAGGTTGTGAATAACAAATTTAAGATCAACCACAGGGTCCTCTAAAGATACAAGAGAAGCCACACATGCCATTGCGTCTGCATGTCGACTATCTTTTCGAGGAACAGGTTCTATGGTGTAAGAATCAAATTTTTGTAACAAAGAGATAGCAAGGTCTTTATATTGGGATAACTTGTCTTGTTTTGCTTGATACAATCCTGTTACTTGTCTTATAATCAGTTGAGAATCTCCAAAAATATGTATGTGTTTTATATTCAAAGCTAAGGCTGCCTTTATTCCTGCTATAAGAGCCTCATACTCAGCAATGTTATTGGTACATAGGAAATTGAGACGGTAAGATAAGGGAATGGACTTCTTTGTAGGAGAAATCAAAACAACACCTGCCCCCAATCCCGTACGACACTTAGAGCCATCAAAGTATAACTCCCAAGTTTCATCTTTCTCTGTACAAAGGATGAAGTTGTCAGGAAAAGACTCAGGGTTAGGGAAGGAGAAAGGTGAAGGGGCCTCAACTAAGTGATCGGTCAACGCTTGCCCTTTAATTGCCCTTTGTGAAACAAATTTAAGGTCAAATTCAGTTAACATCATAACCCACTTAGCTAGGCGTCCTGATAAATCTTAGAGAAAAGATCCTTCAACGGATCAAATTTTACCATGACGTGGACTTCTGAATTTAGGAGATAATGTCTCAATTTCTGAGTCGCAAACACCAAGACCAAGCATTGTCTTTCTATCGCAGAATATCGGGTCTCATAATCGAGTAAGGTACGACTTATATAATAAATCGGACACTCCTTACCATCTTTATCATGTTGTGCCAATAATGCTGCAAGAGCATGAGAGGACGCAGCCGTATAAAGAAGGAAGGGTTTAGAAGGTTCAGCCGGTCGAAGGATAGGAGGATTAGCCAAATACATTTTTAAATCTTCAAATGCTTGCTGACAATCCTCATTCCATTGAAAAGTGATATTCTTTTTGAGAAGTTGAGTGAAAGGAAAAGTACGATCCGCAAGTTGAGATACAAACCTACGAATAGCTTGAATCTTTCCTTGTAAGCTTTTGAGTTGAGACACATTTCTAGGAGGTGGCATGTTGACAATAGCATCTATTTTCTTAGTATCCACCTCAATCCCACGATGCGAAACTATGAATCCTAATAGTTTTCCACTATCCACACCAAAAACACATTTTCGGGGATTCAAGCACATGTGATATTTACGAATCCTTTCAAAGATTTGATGAAGGATCTTAATATGATCTATGCGAAGAATGGATTTGGCTAAAACATCATAAACATAGTCTTCTAGAATCTTATGCATGTAATCATGAAAGATAAGGGTCATCGCTCGTTGATAAGTTGCACCGGTGTTTTTAAGTCCAAAAGGCATCATTATCCAACAAAACGTACCCCAAGGAGTGGTGAAAGAAGTTTTGAATTGATCTTGAGGGTTAATGAAAATTTGATTGTATCCTGAAAAACTATCCATGAAGGATAATAAGGCATGTCCTGCCGTAGAATCAACTATCATGTCAATGTTCGGAAGAGGGAATCATCTTTTAAAGAAGCCTTATTTAAATCTCGGAAATCGGTACACATTTTTATTTTATTATCTGGTTTAGCCACAGCGACAATATTTGAAATCCATGGGGAATAATCAATAGGGCGGATAAATCCAGGCTCCAATAACTTTTCAATCTCAGCCTTAACAAGCAGAGCCACCTTAGGATTCATTTTTTGAATCTTTTGTTTCACGGGCTTAGCATCAGGGACTAAGACAATATTATGAGTAACAATCTTAGGATCTATACCAAGCATGTCAGAGTATGTCCAAGCAAAGATCTCGAGGAATTCATGCAATAAATCTTCATATTGTTTTTGTTCCTCTTCATCCAAACATTTCCCAATATTAATAACTTTTTCTTCATTGCAAGGATCCATCTTAACATTAGTGGTGTCACTTATGAGAAAATTACTTTGTTGAGGAGTATCCTTTAGCTGAGGGAATTCTTTCACAATCTCATCGTTATCCATCTCTTTTCCAAAATAGGCTTCAGTGTTCAAACAATAAGGGAGTCCCCTATTGTGATGATAACGAGGAAGAGTATCATATGCTCCTAAAAATTCAGCTAAAGCATCATCGGTAGGGAAAACATCAAAAGCAAAAGCACACAAAGGATCCTCATCAATGTACTCGAGGTGTTGCATTGATAGAGAGGTAGAAATAGCATTAACACTAATACAGGGTCTTCAAGAAGCTTTAGTGCGCTTACAGGGATTATAGCCAAGTCCAAAGGCATGGTTGTAAAGATTATTCTCTAGAGGAACCTTTATTCCTTGTTCATGAGCGCCACAACCATTTCCATGATACCCATGCTTAGCAAAAATGCAAAAACCACGACCATAACGATCAGCCATTTCAGACAGAGAAGGCGGTTTTTCATAAGACAAAGAATCAAACTCTTCAGAATTAGAGGTGCGAGGAGAAGAAGTTTGAGAAGCGGCCACAAAGTTATTACTCATAGGTTCAGGTAGTGTTGATTGATTTTTAGCTTCTTCCTTCTTTTCAGCTTTAAGCTCTCTAGAAGGAACCTTATATTCACCTACAAAGGTAGGATTAAAATCAAGGGATCCCCAATCGTCGTCTGCGAGAACCTTCTCAGGATCAAAATCCTTCTTATGTGTAGTTTCAAGTCGAGAAGAGTCTTCTTCAGGAGCTCCAGACTCATCCAAAGAATTTTGATCATCAGAGAGTGAGGATTCACCGATAGGTATCTTGTTTAAAGAGTCACCACTAGACGAGGGCGGCTTAGAGGCACCCCCTTTGGAAGTAGATGTTTGCAAACAAGCTTGAAAATTGGTATCACCTATCAAGGTATATGTCTTATTATTGTAGATAAACTTAACTTGTCTGTGCAATGTAGAGGGGACATCTTGCATACTGTGAATCCAAGGTCTCCCTAATAACAAGTTGTATGTTAGATTTCCCGACATAACATGGATAGGAGTAGGCAAAGTAATAGGCCCCACTGTGATGGGTAAGGTGATAGTACCTAATGAAGTTTTAGCCACATTATCAAAGCCTCGAATAGGATGAGAGTCTGGCTCAATTAGAGATGTATCCACATTCATCTTATGTAAAAGATTAATGCTACACACATTAAGACCAGAGCCATTATCTACTAGTGTTCATCTTATAGCAGTGTCTTTCATGATAACCACAATCATTAAGGGATCATATTGATGTTGGATTTCACTAGTAGGCAACTCATCTTGGGTAAACACAATTTGAGCTTTAGGATTCATCACAGAGTTAACCAAAGATGCTATATTACTAGATGTATTCGGTGGAGGAACATTCAAATCTTTCAAGGCATCTTGTAACATTCCATGATGAGCGGAAGAAGTTTGAATCAAATCCCAAAGGGATATCTTAGCAGGGGTAACTTTAAGTTGTTCTATGAGATCATATTCCTTACTAAGAACTTGTGAAATACGTGGAGCTTGCGGAAGAATTGGTTGAGGATTCGGAAAAGAAACTGGAATAACAGGAGGAGGACTAGGCTGCCTATTATTTCTGGTATGATAAGTATGGGCAACTGCATGATAACTCTCTCTAGTTATTTGCTTGGCATAACTATAAGGATTTATAGGTTTTCTTCCTTGCACAGTGATGATTGGTTTATTCAGAGTATGAAAGGAATCATGATCATACCCTCCTTGGACAGTAAGGAGAGGTGATTTAGGACCTTGAAAGGTGGGAGAAGGATAAGCACCTTGGACTTCAAAGAGAGGCTTTTTATGCTCATTCAAGTTTATCATGTTAACCAATTTAGAAGTTTTGTTTTTGTTTAGAGATTTCGATAAAGCCACAAAGTCATCAAGAGCATCATCCAACAAAGCATGATCATACCTATTAAAAGGTTTATCTTTTGATTCAAAAGGAGACATCTCCTCATAGAGGGGATTGCTGAAAACAACCATGTTACTAGATTTAGTGGAAGAGTTGATAGGAATGTACCCTTGAGAGGACTCATTCAACTTATCTTTCTCATCACAACGAAATGGCATAGTAACAAGGTTTATGAGTTTTTGGTAAAATGAAGGTTTGGCATCTTTAGGGTTCAAAAACTCATCTAAAGCTTCATCTAATTCATCTTGGCTATACTCATAATAATCATCATAAGCATGAACATTTTGCAAATAAAAGTCGGACATTTTGAAATAAAAATTGCATGAAATTTAAACACACAATGCAAAGAAACACACTCTTTTTTTTTTTTCTTTTTAATAAAAAATGAAATGAAAACACACTAGATCTAACAAATGCAATGCAAGAAGAAACAATGATAGATTCACGTCGGGTTCACCAAAATGTGTGAGGAAAAAAGCGAGACTAGGTTATCATGCCCTAATCCTACCTTTTGACACACATTACGGAATACGAAAGAGCCTAGAGGTATCACACAATTGGCTACTTCTTTTTGTGAAAGAGAGAGCCACGGGCTACCTATTAGGGTTTCTATTCCTTTGTTGTAATTGAAAGGTAAGATTATGCAAGTTCAATTCCTAACCCTAAAATGCAAGTATGAGCTAACAACAAGATTGTAGAATTGAACTTAAATAATGGAAAGCTGTAGACACAAGGATAAAACAAGAATGCAGATGCATACCCGGAGTCAAAGTTTGACTGAAAATGTTCGGGATGGGGGCGCGGGCGCCACTGTCCTGATTCTGTCCCAGAACTGCACCTGAAACTGCTGTTTTGCACTCTGGAAAACTATCTGAAATGCTGTTTGTTAGGAGGACTAGGGCACCCAGCGCCTCTGTCCCAGGGACCAGGGCGCCCAGCGCCCCTGTGCTGGTAGGACCAGGGCGCCCCACGCCCCTGTCCTGGTATTCTGCTCTGCAATTTGATGTGGGATGCTGTCTCGACTTGCTTTTTCTGGATCTGCAACCTGCGGCATCGTCCGAGTCTCGAAACCTGCACTTATATCTAAAAAAGGTGTTTGGGTGGCTATATAGGGTTTTGCCTTAGTCAAACCCCCGCTTCAGTGATTTCCACCTCCACGAATAGCCAAGTTGTATTGTAAAAGTAATGTGTGTGCAGACCTTGTGTGTGTGCAAGATCTAAAATGCAAGTAAGCAAACTAGAGTAACCTAGAAAGTAAACCCTAATTGCTTGTTAATGATAATGTAAATGCTCTAAATCAAGATGCAAAGTGATCTAAAGCATGAATAAATGAGATATTGAAGCTTATGCAAAGACATGAAAACAACATGAAATCATACCCAACCCTCAAGGGAGGAGTACAAGCCAATCTTCAGTCGGTAATCTCCTATTGTTCTTCAATGTTTTCCAAGCCCTAAATGGATGAATGGAATTGTTAAATGCTTGATAGAGGGATGTTGAATGTTGTTGAAGTCTTCACAGATCTGCTCTTTCGCTGCATATGAGGTTCCTGAAAACAAAATTTCGGATCCCTTCAAATGAAGAAAGAGAGCTCTTATGTATGAAACCCTAGGTCTCAATTCCAATTTTTTGGCCGACCTAGAGATTGAATATCCCGCCAATTTCTTGGGGTTAAGCTTTATTTTATGATTGGATCGCGCTCCTAAAATTTCGGGAAAAATGTCCGGGACCGTGTGCACTCCGAGCGCCACGGTCCCGACAACTTTTCACCAAATTTTTAGGGCCGTCAGATATGATTATTTTAGAGAGAATCCCGAAGTTACAGGTGATTTCGAGATGTTTTGACCCCCGAAATCAAGCCCCCAAGCTCAGAATAGGGCCTAATTAGGGTTTTTGATTAAGTAGTGTATTGGAAGAATAAAATGAAAGGGGCACGCTTTAATGAAAGGGCCTAACTTTATGATGTGGAAAATGATGAAATAGAACCTTTAGACCTAATTAATTTGATTAATTAAGTGCTAAAGGGGAAATGTAATGTAAAATGCAACTGCGCCAAGGCGGGTGCTAAACTAGGTGTTAAATTGTACTGCTTTAGCAAGTGCATACAATTTATGACGTTACAACTTCAATCTGCCTTCACTCAAAGTGCAGACCCATTCACTGGCTAGGCAACTACACACTCAACAGGTTTCTATCAATCTTGCCAACACTCTTTACAAACAACTTCGTCGACCTTAAATACAAATCAATTAGGTCGGTAACACAACAAAAACCTAATTCTCATCATTGAGATTACAAACAAGTCAGTACAATCTTGACCATTAGAAATCATGACAATCTCTTCACATTCTTCAAGAAAATTCCAACCGCTCCATGATCATCGCTTCATCAGACTTTGTAACTCATCACGCACTGTGCATTAGATGCAATCCACTTTGCTCCTTCCTTAGACAAAAAAATAAATGTGCAAAAACAATTTGAACATATCCTCATACAATGATTACACGTGTCTCTATCATTACCGCTTATCAGATAATAAACCATCAAACTTGATCAGTTAGGGTTTAACAACTGATAGGGTTTACTAGTTATATTACATAGAAAGGTTTTAACCCTTTACACTGTTTCACCAGTTCAACTCACAAACTTTACATACTGCTTTAGAACATCTTCCACAAAGCTCTTCTTATCGGTTACTAGCCAATATAAAAAACAACAATATTAGCAATAACATGAATAACATTAATGACAACATATCATTAATGCAATCTCTATGCAAAATGCTAACAAACTCAAAATGCCAACAATTTCATCAATTAGTATCAGAGTAAGTTCCTCTGAAGAAGCTTAATCGCTTGAGGTTATCCTGGATGACATCTTACAAGAAGGATAGTATGAGATTTGATGGTACTAACTACTCTCTTTGGAAGAGCAGTAGCAGTATGGAGTCTCATCTTAGATACATTGGCGAACCCTACTGGGATATCACTAAAATCAAGTATACCATTCCTGCAAATGGTCCTTCAACTTTAGATGAGATCAAAAGTGATAAATACAATATTAGGGCTAAGGAAGCATTGTTGAATTCTTTGTCTGACTCCGAGATGACAAATGTTATGGAATTGTAGACTGCTCATGAGATCTAGAAGAAGTTGGAAAGTTTGTTGTGGTATAGAATAATGTGTCATGTTAATTTTGATAACATTGTCAAGATAAGTTCTACTTAGGCTGTGAGAGATCTTCCTAGGTTGATGAAACCTACTAACTCTATGTACAAAGAATATCAGTTAGGGAAACAAACCATAGTCTCTTTCAAAAGCAAGAAGAATTGTTCAATTTGATTATTGGATCTTGTGCATACTAATTTGTGTGGTCTTTCTAGATTCAAAAGTTTTGAAGGAGATAAATATTTCATGTTGTTGATTGATGATTAGTCTAGGATGATGTTTGTTACTTTCTTGAGGGAGAAATCTAAATCTCTAGATAAGTTCAATATTTTCAAGGCTATGGTTGAGACATAGATAGGTTTGAAAGTGAAATGTCTGAGATTCAATAGAGGTCATGAATTTACTTCCAGTGAGCTCAATAGATTTTGTGAGGAACACGAGATAAGAAGACAATTGTCTACTCCGAGAACCCCTTAGTGAAATGGAGTCATGGAAAGGAAGAACAAAACTATTCAAGAAACTGCTAGGACAATGATGTTGGAAGGAAATGTTCCGCATGTCTATTGGAGAGAAGTTGTGAGTACTCTTGTTTACACTCTCAACCAGGTGCATATCAGAGGTGATACCAGTAAGACTCCTTATGAATTATGGTTTGGTCATGCTCCAACTATTAAATATTTTAGAATTTTTGGAAGTAAATGTCATATCAAGAAGGATGAAGATCTAGGAAAGTTTGATGCTAAATGCGATGAAGGAATATTTTTTGGTTATTCTACTAAAATCAAGGCATATCAGCATTATAATAAGAGACTGAGAAAGATAGTTGAGAGTGAAAATGTCGAGGTTGATGAAAGCAATGATAGATAATTCAAATCTTGTGGATATGATTTAGATGATCAGAATGACAACCCATATAAAAGGAAGCAACCTCAAACTTAGAATCAAGTTCAAATCATTCCGGTGAATCCAATACCACAAGGAGAAGGAACTAGTGCAAGTGTTGAAGAAAGACACAAGAGTTTTAAATTCAAGAAAATCTTAAGACTCCTAGGTATGTAAGGTTGAATAATTTTGAAAATTAGGTCATAAGAGATAGAAATAAAGGTGTTCAAACAAGAAGAAGAATTGCTAAAGATCAAGTTGAGTATTGTTTGTGTGTAGGAGAAAAAGTGAGACTAAGTATGGAAACTCTAATCCCACTCTCATACACACTCATGGAATACAAAGAGCCTAGGGAGGTAACACACATCAGCTTCCTCTTATGAGAAAGAGAGAGACTTAGATTACCTCTTAAGTTTTCTATTCCTTTGTTGTAGATGAGAGAGAGGAATGATGCAAAATGCAATCTAACCTAGAAAGCAAGTAAGCAAGCAAACCCTAATCTGAGAATGCAGATCAAAGAACAACTGATACACTACTACAAAGTACAGATCAAAAGGCAAAATCAGAGGTGCACCTATGTTTGAAATCTGGGCAAAAATGTCTAGGACCAGGGTGCCATGCCACTGTCCCGATTCTGCAATTCTAGAGCTGAAACTGATAGGAGGGATTCTTAGACCTGCAAAGTGTTGTTCTACCAAGTCCTACTGATAGAGGTTAGGACCATGGAGCCAAACCAGTATCTTGGATAGGACCAGGGCACCACACCCTTGTCCTTGGGGTTTTTGCCAAGATCTACAACCTAGAATTGTCCCTATGTGCTCTTTCAGTCTCTAAACTTCCAGCGATGCTCATATCTGAACTTGTACCTAAAGCTGAAAACTGGGGGTTTGGGGTGGCTATATAAGGTTTTGCCTTAGTAAAACCCCCATGTTGATAATTTCCACCTCCACAAATAGTCGATAATGTACTGAAAAATGTGTGTGCAAGAATCTTGTGTGTGTGTGCAAGATCCTAAGAATGAAAGTAAACAACCTAGAGCAACCCTAAAGAGTAAACCCTAATTGCTTATAATTGACAAAGTAAATGCTCTACAATGCAAAGTGATCAAAATGAAGCTTATGCAAAGATATGAAAATAACATGAAACCATACGCAACCCCAAGGGAGAGGTACAAACCAATCATCATTTAGTGATCTCCTATTGTTCTTCTACATCTTCAAAAGCCCCCAATTGATAAAATGATGCTTGATGAATGTTTGATGGATGCATGTTTAATATTGTTGAAGACTTCAAAGATCTACTCTTTTGCTGCAAAGAAGGCTCTAATACTCCAAAAACCTGTTCTTAGATTCTTAGAAGAAGACCCCTTCAAATGAAGAAAAAGAGCTCTTAAGTATGAGACCCTAGATCTTAATTTCATGTTTAGGCCGACCTAGGATTTGAATTTCCTGCTGATATTTTGGGGTTAAGAATTATTATATCATAGGATGGTGCTCCCAAAATTTTAGGAAAAAAGTCGCGGACCATGTGCCTGCCTGCCACAGTCCAACCAACTTTTCACCAAATTTTTAGGGTCGTTAGATTTGATGATATTAGAGCGCATCCCAAAGTTACAGCTGATTTTGAGATGTTTTGATATGCGAAATCGGGCCTAAATAGTCAAAATAGGACATAATTAGGGTTTATGATTAAATGATTCATTGGAGAAATAAGATAAAAAGGGGCACACTTAGGGTAAAGGGCCCAACTTTATAATGCGTAAAGTGATGAGACATGATGTTAGATTTAATTAAATTAATTAATTAAATACTTAAAGGGGAATGAGAAATGCAAGATGTAAGACACACTAAGGTGGGTGATAACCTATGTGTGAAATTGTACCACCCTAGCAAGGGTGTACAATTTACGACATTACATTTATCCCCCACTTTAGTGGTCATATGACACTATGTACTTATACAAGATAAAGTATAGAAAAGTAAACATCATTTGAAAAAGGATATATCCATAAGTTGTTGGATGAAGCCCCCATCGGTATATGCAGTACATAGTTAGGAACCACACCCTACAAAACCACATATTAGATCAAAAAGTCACCTAATCCTTAGTAAGGAAGGTGATGAAATTTATGGGTAGATATATGCCCCCTATTTCGAATTTCTTATTAGTGAGGTGAAACAAGGTATCATGTTTTCCACAACAAATTCTGATAAAGATTTTGACAAAGAGAGTTTGCAAAAAGGCTTGATGACTTATCCAAGCATGTTATGGAACTAATGTGGAGTGAGAGGGCAAACTCATAATTCCAACGCCAGTGGCGGTGTGAGAATTAGAGCTTCCTAGCTCAAGATATGATAGATTGAAGGAAAAATGCAGAAATTAGGGTTTTAACTTAAAAATATAAAGTGAAAAAGTGTATAACACATAAATATGAAAGTGACACCTTCATTTGTCACTTTCTAACTTTTTGGTACAATTCATTACAAAGGAGCCCACATACAAGCCATCATGCCTCGATGCTGACCTAAGAAACCTAAAAGGATGGAGATCCTACACCAGTCCGTACTCACCGACCGACCGCTCGATGAGGTGAGTTGACCTTCTGTTGACTCCATTTGACTTTTTCATGTTTTCATAGTTTTTAGGAATGATAATGTCATCGCCTAGTCTGGGCCTAGGCCCCTTCTTCGGACATCTAGGGGTCCTAGGGTGCCTTGGCCCTCTTAGGGTGCCATGGTCCCAAGGGGGTACCATGGTCCCAGTAGGGCACCATTGTCCTGGTGGGGCACCCTGGTCCTTGTGCAGGGCAAGCAACGATGACACAAGATCAGGTGATAAATGCTAGAACTGATAGAATGATTGTGTTGGTTAGATGATGATAGATTGATTACTGATGATAGATTTATTTGCATTTTGTAGACACTACCGTAAGTCTGTGAGCATACCGCCAATCTCACCTTTCAAAGCCTTTGAGAGCAGATTCCGAGGCTGACAGCAGGAGAGAGGGATTTTCTACATGCAGTGGGCTTATGAGATGAAATGACCATGCCAACCATTTGATTCCATTCTACAATGTTGATGGCACTCATGGAGAGGTGGGATGCAGACACCTCGATGTTCTCACCACCTATGGGGGACATGATGGTCACCCTTGAGGATGTATACCACATTCTATGCCTTCCCATTAGAGGAGAGATCGTGAGATATCAATTTGACTAGACAGAGGAGGATTGCAGGAGAGAGAAGGTATATGCTCTAGGGAGAGTGATATGCAACAAGATGAGGGGCTGCATCATGGTCAGTTGGCTCTTACACCCTTCTGATGAGGTTCCATTACTGAGGTGACTCATGATTGCTACCCTTGCATTAGCCATGTACCCTAATGGGCCTGACACACATATGCATGGAGGAATCATCTATGCCATACGAGATATGGAGAGACACAAGAGAGTATACTCTTGGGGTCAGAGCATGCTTGCGCATCTCTATCATGACCTTGGGGAGTATATTTTTGGATAGGGATGTAGCCTGATGACATGCACACTACTACAAGTGTGGATGGTTGAGCATATTACCTACATTAGGCCTGGTGGAGTGCCCATAGAGCGAGTCCCAAAGTAGCCTAGGGTATATGCTTATCCTCTTATCCGTGAGTGGTGATTTGGTGATCTCTTGTATTAGAGGTTGAGATTGGATAGGTTGACAATGAGCAAGGTCATATGGAGACCCTACCTCAGGATGCATATGTGGGCAAGGATAGGCAGGAAGATGTTCAGTATGCAGAGGAACCATCTAGTAGAGGGGCAGTTTAACCACATAGCCCTTCCCTTCTACTTTGATCGAGTTTGGCATAAATTCAGGTTTGATCAGTGTGTTCCTACTGATATTCCTATGTACATCCAACACTCATGTGTGATGTTGAGGCTAGGAGCCATTCCTAGGCCTACCAGTGATGAGATCAGCATCACAGATTTAGATGGGTTAGATCAGGACAAAGTGACAAATTATAGAGATGATTTAGGCACGTACCAATGATACATCACATAGTTGGGGAGGACATACCCTAGAGCCATTTTCCCAGTAGAATTCCTTGCAGGGAACCCCAGACCATAGAGACAGTCAGGTGATGGAGAGGGATCCGATACATCCAAGGAGGGCATAGATGATCAAGTTGATGAAATAGAGGAGCAAGAGGCAAGCGGAGATGGAGATGATCCTCATACCAGAGAGGGAGATCGGGATAGAGATGATGAGGAGGATAGAGAGGAGGAGGAAGATGAGGAGGATGAGGAGGAGGATGAGGAGGAGGAGGATGAGGAGGAGGATGAGGAGGATGATGATGATGAGGAGGAGGAGAACGAGGATGAGTCACATGCAGTTCCTCATCACTCTGAGAAGAATACCATAGCCCTAGATCCATTGAGTCTCCCACTATAGGTAGAGAGGGACCCTATAAGGGGTCTTGATCCTGGTCCCCATCACCCCACACCTACTATATAGAGAAAGTACAAGCACAGAGAGCCTACTAGGTCCTAGTCTCAAGTAGTCACCATCCACTATCCCCACTAGCGGGAGGGAGGTCTAGGTAAGTTGTCCTATTATTGATTAACTTATGTATCTTACTTTCTTTAGATTTGATGATATAGAATGTTACTGATGAAATATTTCTCTCTATCTTGTAGCTACCTTCCAGGAGTGGCATTCTTTGATTCAGAATGTAGTGAGAGACCTTATTGTGACTGTGCACATTCCTAGTTCCTCACAGATAGAGCACATATCCCAAAGGAATGGAGGACAACAAAAGGACCTTTCCTCCCCTATTTAGACAAAGGTAGAGGTCATATGAGAGAGATTATAATAGCTAGAGTGTTACCTAGAAGTGTCACAGACAAAGGAAACCACATACCGAGGGATCATGATGGAGAGGGATCATAGGAGCTCCTCATAGAGTCACTCACGGTCCGTATCACGATACACTCCCATGCGGCCACCCCCATGGTCAGATCAGGAGGGGGCATCTATCCACCATCCTTCATCTACTAGTCCCAAGAGATGATTTTGTTAGTATTCCCATAGATACTGAGAGGGGGGTGTGAATCAGTATCTAGCCAGTAAATAGATTTTCTTAACTTAACACATATAGAAGATATTAATGTAGTATATCAGTAAATTGAAAGTAATGCAATAAATAGAGATAAAGGCAACCACATGAAAATCACACCATAACAAAATAGTTTAACAAGGAAACCTAGTGTGGGAAAAACCTTGGTGGGATTTGTGACCCACAATATTCACTTACTGGCCAATAAGAGAATATTATTGCTACAAGAGGGGCCTGCACATGCAGGAAGGCCAAGCTCCTAGAGCTCACTGCTCAATTACAAAATGGGAAGTCTCACTGACTAACTAAATAAATTATATAAATCCAATGTCTTGTACTACTTCAAAATAGCATCTACTATGCTAGATCCAGTACTGGTTTATAGCTCTGCTTCTTACATAAATCCTTAACCTATAATTCACATAATAGGTCTGCCTTATTTTGCCTAATTACATTCCTCCATGCTTTTTTATAATTATTCTACAATGATATCTTATATATATGAGTCATTTTACAATTTTCCAAGTCATCTTACAATGATTTTTCAATAATAAATAAAATAAATTACAAACAAAATTCCTATCGGCTTCTGTGCCGATATGCTTCCTTTCACTATTGGTGCCAGTGGTCTATGTGCTGGTGTAGAATCTGACTTTGCTGGTGTCGGTGGATTGCCTTGCCGGTGTCATAGGATTGTAAGGTTTCCATCAATGACAAAACCTTCAATCACTTACAATGTCTCATTGGAGTGTGCATTTGCCAACAATCTCCCCCTTTGGCATTGATGGCAACACTCATGAGAAAAATTCAAAAAGTGTATCCAAAAATTGAAGTCCAAAAATTGTTACCAAAAATGTGTGCTCCCCCTGAGAAGATGATCCCTAAGTTATTAGATTTTTCTCATACCACTACTCCCCCTTTGGCATCAATGACAAAGGTTGTCAAAGTGTCAATAGAGTGTAGTTTCCTATTTCAACCTTGTAACCGGTTAGTTACAATCTGAAAAAGATCTACCAAAACTAGATTCAAGCTCTCAATGAACTTTTTGTTGTCTTTTATTGTGGCCTCTATCCTCTGAATTGTACCGGTGAGGTATTGCATTTTCTCTGCCGGTGTTTTCTGTCCTTGAATCAGGGCATTAGATATTTCTTTCCTTAAGGTGGTGAGGTAGTCCAGTTTTGGACTTAGTCTCCATTTAATATCCTTAGCCTTACCTTTTATTCTTTCCTTTTCTCTTTCTAGCTTTAATAGTTCTTCCTCAAAACCTGTTATCTTCTACTCAAAAACTGATAATGAATTAGATGAGTTAATGAAATTGTCAGCTAGTTGATTTATTTCCTCCTATATCTTGTTGATCTTTTTGTCTATGTCAACTGTCAAAAAGTTAGTCTTACAAGTATCTCTGTACAAAGTTTTGAATTCCTTTAATGTGCTACATAATTCCGGTAGAAGTGTGTCAAACTGCCTTGTACACTTCTTTATTTCTTCCTCAAAGAATTTGTGTTTTTTCTTCTCTAATCTCTCCTTGAATGCTTTCTCTTTTATTTGTTCAACTGTCACAGTGTTTTCAGTAACATACTTAGACAAAGTGTCAAGTTGACTCAAAGAATCTTTATTATCTACATTACATTTTGGAGCTATCATCTTCAAAATTGGAATTGTATCATCTATATCCTTGTATGCTTGTGAGCTACAATCTGTTATTTTCTTTAAGGAGTCCAAAAGAACTTCTGTTACATTAGTTGATTTGAATCTTGTAGTTGAAGTGCCAACACTCTGTATCCCACTAGTGGCAGAAATATTCTTGCTTGTGGTGACCTCTGGTAGGTCAGTTTGTGTTTTCATTTCCTTAAACAAAGGTTTGTCTTGCTCAGCTGATGTCAATGGTACTGACTCTGTGTGAACCTATTGCTATGATGGAGCCTTTTGCTCTGCTTGTTGTTCTGTGTTACCATCTGCCGGTTTACCTTCTGTGTTATTTGTTACCGGTGCCTCAGTAGCCATATCTGTCTTTCTAGTTGTGTCCTTATCTACTACAATGTTAACTTTCTGAGTATCAATGTCAACTGTGTATAACACCTCAGATTTTAGATTTGTGTCCTCTTGTGGTATCTCCATACTCTCATTAGCCAGTTGATCTTCAGTTATAACTACCGGTGGAGTATTCAGAGGCGGTGGGGATAAGTTGTCTTTTATTTTTATGCTTGGAGGTCCAACAACCTTGCCTTTACCCTTATCCTTATCTTTCTGATATAATTTGATGGGTTTAGGATTTCTGTACTCTTCCTACTTTTCTTTCTCAACAAGGAATATGTCCCATGCATTAGCAATTTCCTCTACAACCTCATTTACTCTACCAACCATAAGTGCTACATGCCGGTGTGAATTTGAGAATAGTGTTTGGTTAGCCTCTAAGATCATATCATCTCTCTCCTTTGGTGAGTTAACATGATAAACAACAAGTAGTTTCTCAATTTTTATTTTCTTGTCAAGCTCTACAACAGCTTGTCTTCTAGCTTCAAGTCTCTTAAACAGTTCTACCAGCAATTCATCTACAACTTGCATCAAAAAATTCTTATAGATATCCAAGTGTAGAATTACACTGTTTTCAACTTTTTCATTGTCATCAACTGATAATGTATCATATAATTTGTTGATCTTCTTAAGCTTTCCTTCCTTTGTTATTTCATCCAAAAGTTTGTCAATTGGAGCAATATTTTGTTGAGTCCTTTTCTTTGGTGTTAACTTTTTCTTCTTTGGAGTTGTCTTCTTAGCCGGGGGCCTTACTGCTTGTTGTTTTTGTCTAGTTCTTCTAGGCAAAGGTGTGGATACCGGTGAAGGTTCTCTTTTCCTCGCAACTCTTTTAAATGCAGCTGGCATATCACTCTCTGAAGAAGTTGCTACTGGTGAAAGGTGAGTTTCTGGCTGTAGTGTTTCTAACTCATCTTCAGTGATACCAGTTTGTTTAAGTACATCTTCTTTGATAGACTTTGCTTGCCTAGATCCTCTTCTTACTATTGCTTCTACCTTCTTTACCCTTTTCTTTGATTGAATTTGATTCTCAATAGTCTCAGCACTACCAAATTCCTCTTCTTTAGGTTTCTTGGGTGCTTCTAGAAGGGCTTTTGCATATGTTTCAATTATGTTGTCATTAGTTTCATAACCCATTTCAGTAACCCAAATGGTTCTTGGGATAACTGCCTCCATCCATATCTCATCCTTCTTAATAACAAAGCATATTTCATCCTTATACTTATCTACAATTGCTTGTGATAATCTGACTCTAGTATTCATCCGGTCCTTCAATACTTGAAAGTACTCATTTATATTCTTTTCTCTATTTTCACTCATGTTGTGCAGTAAATCAGATAGTTGTTTGTCTACCGGTATGTCAGAACCTAGATTTTTGTTTCTAATACCAGGCACCTATTTTGTTATGTGCAACATTAAGCAGACAAGTAGGTTACCATATCTAAATGTCCCCTTTTTGTCTTTCTTGATCTTTCCAAGATTATCAATCAGTTCATCCTTCAACCATTCACACACATCTATTTTAGCATTATCTTTGATCATATCATAAGCACTCTTTATGCATAAACTAGAAACTAAATTTAACCTGTTTGCATGTGTTGTTTTGTAGCCTAGAATCATGCTAATGAATCTGAAATTGATGTCAGTCACATCATTTACTCTTAAAGATCTCTTGTCAGATGTTGCACCTGGCAGGTTAGTCACTAGGTCATTTGAGACCTTCTTTGTTTTATGAGGTCTATTACCGATGGAAGGTAACCTTGTCACAACCTTTACTGCCTCTTTAGTTATTTTGTGAACTGATTCTAACCAAAAAAATTCACCATGAACCCTGCTTAAAACTATCCTTATCACTTCCTTAGGGAAATCTGGAATACTGAGGATTTCAGTGAATCCTAGGGTTTCAACTATTTTGTGTTCAGGTTTCACATTACCAGAATCATCACAAATTATAGTCTTATACATGTTCTTAATTTCCTCATCACCTAATTCTTCTATGTGGTAATGAATGTACATTCTAGGGTCTTTTGCAAAAACTACTCCTTTGGGAATTTGAGAAAATGCACCAACATTATCATCCTTCTTAGCAATTTTAGGAACTAACTAAAATACGGGCCTAGGGAGTTTGATTACTTCGACTACAGTAGGGTTTCCTATGAATTCAGGTATAGAAGAAGATGCCATGATTATAAATACCTTTCCCTGCCTTAGGAATGATTGATTGCTAAATTGCTTTTCTTCTTTGCTCGAAATGTCTTTGCTCATAATTTTCGTGCTCTTCGAATGTTTGAATGCTCAGTGAAGTAAAATGGAGCCAAAAACACTGATTTATAATGTTAATTTTCCAACCACCATATTTAATGCTTGCCAGTTAAGTAATCACTTAACTTATCTATCGGTATAGAAGTAATTTCAACTTCTTACCATCAATCGAGGGAATAATAGCATGTTTCACATTTGATTGTCAAACCCTCAAAGGAATTTTATTCAATTAGATGAAGAGTCTCTTGCCGATGGAGTGCTACTCTGTTCTGTCGGAGGAAGAGTATTCCTATCAACATTTAGTTCTAATTTCCTGATCCATTATTTTTGAGAATTCCTAGTTTACTTCTTCAACCTTTTCTTTACCTTTCAAACTAAGACCTTTTTTATTTACCGGTGAGGACTTGCTTCTACAAAATTTTGCAATATGTCCAATCTTGTTACAAGCATAACAAGTCACATTATTTTTCTGAATAGCTTTTCCATAACCTATGTCAATTTGTGTTCTACATTGATTAGATAAGTGTCCAAATCTTCCACAAACATAACATCTCACATTCATTCTACAATTCTCTGAATTATGACCAACTTTGTTGCATTTTGAACATTGACCGGTGGGTGTATTGGTATTCTGATAATTTCTAGATCTACATTGATTTTCTCTATGACCATACTTGTTACAGTTAAAGCATTTACCATTGAATTTATAAGCAGTAGGTTGTCTTACCGGTTTGCCATGATCCTGTGTGTTTGCATTACCGGAGCTTTCACCAGCTTCAAAGCCAAGGCCATTAGTGTCACCATTTGGTTTCTGGTTCTTCAACAAGTTACCAAGTTCTTCTAAGCTTTTCTTGAATTTTTCTTTGTGCTGATTTGTAGTATCCAGTTCTCTTTCTAAGATACCTTTTTGTCTCATGAGTTTATTTGAGACATTTTGTGCATGCATCAGATCTGTCTTCAACATATCATTTTCATAGCTAAGTTTGTGTTCTCATTTGCAGCATCACTTAGTCTTCTAGTCAAATCTTCTTCATTCTTCTTTCTATCTTCAATTTCTTTACAAAATCTCATAGTCATATCCTGCATCTCATTCTTTGTTGTCATGTTTTCTTGTTTCAGCTTATTCATCAGATCACTAAGAGTTTCCCTTTCATCATTCTCATTTTGCATCTTTTCAGAAAGTTCTCTTCTCTTATTTCTTGCAATAGTAAGATTTTCTTGAAGTGCTTGAATAATTTCCTGTGAAGCCTTTAGATCATCTTCAAGTTTGATATTTTTCAATTTTTCTGCATCATAGTCTGAGAGAGCTGCTTCTAATTGCTTCATCAAGTTTTCCATCTCTACCGGTGTCAAGATCTTCCTCAAGTTGTTAGGCTTCTGAAAATAGAGGACCAGGCTCTGATACCAATTGTTAGGATTCCCACAGATACTGAGAAAGGGGGTGGGTGAATTAGTATCTAACCGGTAAATAGATTTTCTTAACTTAAAACATGTAGAAGATATTAATACAGTAAACCGGTAAATAGAAAGTAATGCAATAAATAGAGATAAAGGCAACCACATGAAAATCATACCATAACATAATAGTTTAATGAGGAAATCCGGTGTGGGAAAAACCTCAGTGGGATTTGTGACCCATAATATTCACTTACTGGCCAATAAGATAATATTACTACTACAAGAGGGGCCTGCACATGCAGGATGGCCAAGTGCCTAGAGCTCACTGCTCAATTACAAAATGGGAAGTCTCACTAACTTACAAAATGAATTATATAAATCCAATGTCTTGTATTGCTTCAAAATAGCATCTACTATGCCAGATCCAGTACCGGTTTATAGCTCTACTTCTTACATAAATCCTTAACCTATAATTTGCATAATAGGTCTACCTTATTTCACCTAATTATGTTCCTCCATGCTTTTTTATAATTGTTCTACAATTATCTCTTATATATATGAGTCATTTTACAATTTGCCAAGTCGGCTTACAATGATTTTTCAATAATAAACAAAATAAATTACAAACAAAATTCTTGTCGGCTTCTCTGCCGGTATGCTTCCTTTCACTGCCAGTGCTGGTGGTCTTTGTGCCGGTGTAGAATCTAACTTTGCTGGTGCCGGTGGATTGCCTTGCCGGTGTCATAGGATTGTAAGGTTGCCATCAATGACAAAACCTTCAATCACTTACAATGTCTCATTGGAGTGTGCATTTGCCAACAGATTTTGATGTATTGATGTATATATTATGATACTCATGGATATGTTATTTTAATGCTTAAACAATATGTGCATTACTTAGATTAGAAGTAACATATTGAGTAATGAACATGTATATCTAATTTTAATTTCCATGTGATTTATTTCTCAATGCTTCATGATTAAATTGATACATGTGTGATTTAAATAAATAGCTGAGTATTTAATTAAATGCTACTTTGATGATATAAAAGAAGAATGTATTAAGCTGAAGAACTATATAACTACTATGATTTAATTAACTCTAATTAAACACACCATGCTATAATTCTACTTAACATATAAGAAATTGTATAACATGGTAGCACCTATGAAATGTAAATATATTTAATTTACATAAAAGAATCCAAGACAAACAATAAAGCAATGAAACATGCTTGTCAAGAATGAAGTAATGTAGACCAAACAATATAACATCATTTAATCCCACACACTTTAATGAAGACATGCTAACATATTACATAATTTGGAAGAAAGAGAAAAGGTATAGAAGGAAAATAGAAAAAAGACTAGAGAGAGAGAGAGAGAGAGAGAGAGAGCTAGGAATAGTATCTACAAAGGTGCATAGCATTTATGGGTTCCTTGAGAGACATACCTTCCACATCTGCTATCCTGTAAGCATCTGATCATAGACCTCAACAACAATGTATGGTCCAAGCTAGTTAGGGCTGAACTTTCCTTTCTCCTCAGGTAAAGCATTCAGGTTGCGTTGATTCTCATAAAGGACTAAATCCCCTACTGAGAAGGAACATTGAATAACCTTATCATTATAGCTTCATTGCAAAGTTTTATGATATGCTTGAATATGCTCGAGGGCATTTATACACTGTTCATTAAGCATCTTAAGTTTTTGAAGTCTTTTCTCTCTATAGGAATCATCATCCACTATACCCCTAAGAGAAACTCTCAAAGAAGGAATTTCTAACTCCAAAGGCATAATGACATCAGCTCCATAAACAAGATTATAAGGGGTACAATCTGTAGCAACACATACACTGGTGTGATAGGCCCACATAGCATAGGTTAATTGAGTATACCAATCCTTACCATGCTTGTTTACATTATTTTGATGAATTTGGTCAATTATTGTATTAGAAGACTCAGCTTGACCATTTGATTGAGGATAGTAAGGTGTAGAAAATTTATGTTGAATATGATATTTTTCAAGAAACTTCTTCACATCCTTAATTTTGAATGACGTTCCATTATCTGAAACTAAGGTGAAATGTATCCCAAATGGAGAAAGAATGTTTTCCAAAATGAATTGACAAATTACTTCAGTGGTAGTGGATTGAAGAGGAACGACTTCCACTTACTTCGTAAAGTAATCAATGGCAGTTATGATGAAAGTATGTCCTTGATATGAAGGAGGAGATATTTTACCAACAAGATCCAAATCCCATGTAGAAAAGGGCCAAGATGCTACCTGTGATCAAAGTTCTTGGGTAGGGGCATGGATCAAATTTCTATGTTGATGACACTGATGACATCATTTAACAAACACGAAGGAATCCTTTTCCATGGTTTGCCAATAATATCCCATTCAGAGTAATCTTTAAACTAAAGATCTACCCCCAAAATGCCTCCCACAAGCACCTGAATGTGCTTCCTTAATAGCAATAGGGATTTCAGCCTTGTTTAAGCATCAAAGAAGAAGACCATTATAACCTATCCTATAAAGAATATTAGAAAGGATAATGTATCTACTAGCCAATTTGTGAATCCTATCCCTAGTAGTCTTATTCATAGAATCAGGAAAGGTATTATCACTCAAATATTTCACAATATGTGAGTACCATTCATCAGAATCTATAATGCAATAATATGCCACATCACTAGGATTATCAGAAATAGTCGGGGTAGTAAGGTTGGAAATAGTGAGATTAAGATCTACCAAGGGATCCTCTAGAGACATAAGAGAGGAAACACATTGCATCATATTTGCATGTCGATTATCTTTTTGAGGAATGGGCTCCATGGTATAAGAATCAAATTTTTGCAACAAGGATAAAGCTAGATCTCTATATTGTGATAATTTGTCTTGCTTAGCTTGATAAACTCCCATCGCTTGTCTTATGATTAGTTGAGAATCTCCATAAATATGTAGATGTTTCACATTGAATGCCAAGGTTTCTTTAATTCTATCTATAAGAGCTTCATATTTAGCAATGTTATTAGTACATAAGAAATTGAGATGATATGATAAAGGAATAGGCTTCTTTTTAGGAGAGATTGAGACCACCCCTGCCCTCAATCCTGTACGACACTTAGAGCCATCAAAGTACGGTTCCCAAGTCTCATCAACCTCAGTAGAAAATTGTATTCATCAGGAAAAGACTCTGAATTAGGTGGGGAGAAGGGTGAAGGAGCATCAACTAAGTGATTAGTCAACACTTGACCTTTTCTTGCCTTTTGTGAGACAAACTTAAGGTCAAACTCGATCAACATCATAACCCACTTAGCTAAGTGTCTGGAAAGGTTAGTTTTGGAGAAATGATGCTTACGGGATCAAATTTAATAATAACATGGATTTGAATATTCAAGAGATAATGCCTCAACTTTTGAGTTGCAAAGACTAAGGATAGGCATTGTCTTTCTATTACACAATATCGGACTTTGTAATTGAGTAGAGTGTGACTTATGTAATAAACTGGGTATTGTCTACCATCATTATCACATTGTGCCAATAAGGTTGTAAGAGCTTGAGTGGAAGCTACTATGTACAAAAGAAAATGCTTAGTAGGATCAACAGGTTGAAGAATAGGAGGATTGGCCAAATAAGTTTTTAATTATTCAAATGCTTGACGACAATCCTCATTCCATTGAAAAGTGATATTCATTTTAAGCAATTGTGTGAAGGGAAAGGCATGATCTGCAAGTTGTGAGATGAACCTATGAATAGCATGGATCTTTCCTTGCAAACATTTTAGTTGGGAAATATTCTTAGGAGGTGGCATGTTAACAATAGCATCTATCTTCTTTGTATCCACCTCAACACCATGATGTGAAACTATGAATCCTAATAGTTTTCCACTATCCACACCAAAAACACATTTTTGGGGATTTAAATGCATGTTATACTTACAAATTCTCTCAAGGATTTGACGAAGGATCTTAACATGATCTATACGAAGAACGGATTTGGCTAAGATGTCATGAATGTAATCTTCTAAGTTCTTATGTATATAGTCATGAAAGATGAGAGTCATAGCACGTTGATAAGTTGTGCCTGCATTTTTCAATTCAAAAGGCATCATAATCCAATAGAACGTATGCCGAGGAGTGGTAAAACTAATTTTATATTGATCTTGGGGATTGATGAAGATTTGATTATATCCTGAGAAACCATCCATAAAGGATAGTAAAGCATACCTAGCTACTAGATCTACTATCATATCGATATTCGGGAGAGGAAAGTCATCTTTTAAAGAGGCCTTGTTTAGATCATGAAAATTACTACACATCTTAATCTTGTTTTTAGATTTAGCCATAGCCACAATGTTTGAAATCCATGGGGAATAATCGATAGGACGGATAAATCCAACATCTAACAATTTTTCAATCTCAGCTTTAACAAGTAATACCACTTTAGGGTGAATATTTCGAATCTTTTGCTTCACAGGTTTAGCATCAGGAATTAGAACAATTTTATGATTGAAAATATTAGGATCCACACCAGGCATGTCAGAATATATCCAAGCAAAGATATCAGGGAATTCATGTAACAACTCAACATACTATTTTTGCTCTTCTTCATCAAGACATTTCCCTATCTTGATGATCTTATCTTCAACACAAGGATCCATCTTGATATCAATAGTGTCATTTATTAGGAGATTTCTTTGTTGAGGAGCATCTTTTAATTGAGGGAATTATTTAACTATCTCATCATTATTTCTTTCTTTCCCAAAGTAAGCTTCCACATTTAGACAATAGGGAAAACTAAGGTTATGGTGATAATGAGGAAGGTTGTTATAGGCTCCCAAGAATCCAACTAAGGAATCATCAGTAGAAAAAATATCCAAAGAAAACAATAAATATATTATGTATATTTTAGCGAGAGAGAAGCAAAAATGATATTAACACTAATAGATAATCTCTTAGAGGTTTTAGTACGCTTAAAAGGATCATAACCAAGCCCAAATGTCATATCACAGAATTTGTTTTCCAAGAGAACTTTAATCCCTTTTTCTTGAGCACCACATCCATTTCCATTATATCCTCACCTAGCTAGGATATGAAAACCACGACCATAAAGGTTAGTCATTTCCAAAGAAGAAGCAGGATTTTCAAAAAGTGAAGGATCAAAATCCTTTAGACCAGAAACTAAGAGAGATGAAGTTTGAGAAGCCGCCACAAAGTTATTAGTCAATGATCTAGATAAAGTAGATTGATTTTTAGGTTCTTCTTCTTTTTTCTTTTAGATCTTAGGTTCTCTAGGGGGAATTCTGTATTCCCATATGAAAGTATGATTGAAATCCAGGGATCCCCAATCATCTTCTAGAATAATATTTTCAGGAGGGAAAGTGTTCTCAATCGTAGAATCGGGCTGAGAAGACTCTTCCTCAAGAACCTTAGTTCCACTTGAGGAAGTATTGGGAATCGATACAAATATAGGAGACATGCCTGATGAACTGGTCACACTAATTAGAGTAGAAGCTTTAAAGGTAGTATCTAAGATAGTTGGGGAAGAATTGATTGAAGAGGATTTAGAACTTGATGTTTGTAAACAAGCCTGGAATCTTGTGTCACCTAACAAGGTGTATATTTTGTTGTTGTGAATGAACTTAGTTTGCCTATGCAATGTAGAGGGAACATATTGAATTCTATGAATCTAAGGTCTCCCTAGAAACAAGTTGTATGTCAACTCTCCAGACGTAACATGGATAGGAGTAGGTAAGTAACAGGACCTACCTTAACAGGCAAGGTGATGATACCTAGTCAATATTTAGCAACATTATCAAAGCCATGAATGGTGAGAGAGTCAGGCTTAATAAAAGATGTATCAAAATTGATCTTATGCAACAAGCTAATGCTACAAAAATTAAGGCTAAAACCATTGTCCACTAGTGTTCATCTTATCACACTATCATTTATGATAACCACAATCATTAAGGGATCAAATTGTTGTTGAATTTCACTAGAGGGCAGCTCATCTTGTGTAAACACAATCTGAGCCTTGGGTGTTGTAACAGAGTTACTCAAGGAAGCCATATTATTGGATGTCACTATGGGTGGGACACTCAATGTTTCAAAGCATCTTGTAGCATTCCATGATGAGTCAAGGAAGTTTGAAGCAAATCTCAAAGGGATATCTTGGCAGGAGTAGCTTAAAATTGTTCGACAAGATCATATTCCTTACCAAGGGTTTGTGAAATACAAGCTGCTTGAAGAAGAATGAGTTGAGGATCATGTAAAGGAGTCAGAACAACCAAAGGAGGGTTAGGTTGCCTATTGTTTCTCATGTTATAGGTATGGAAAACTACATTATAACTCTCTTTAGTTAGTTGTCTAGCATAGCTATAAGGATTCCTAGTGGGATTCCTTCCTTGAACTGTAATGATAGGTTTGTTTGGAGTGCTAAAGGAATCATGAGTATATCCACCTTGAACCATGAAAAGAGGTTGATTAGAAAAAGGTGAAATTGGAGAAGCACCCTAGACAAAAAAAATAGATTTTCTATGTTCATTCACATTGATCATATTAATTAACCTTTTAGATGCATTATTCTTGTTTGAAAGTTTAGGCAAAGACATAAAGTCATCAAGGGCATCATCCAATAAAGCATGGTCATATTTATTGAAAAGCTTATCTTTGGAATCATAAGGATACATAAAATCATATAGGAATGTACCCATGAGAGGAATCATTCAACTTATCTTTCTCATCACAACAAAATGGTATAGTAACAAGGTTGATTAATTTTTAGTAAAATGAGCGTTTAGAAAGCTTAGTGTTCAAAAAATCATCTAAAGCTTCATCTAATTCATCCTTTATAAACTCATAATCAACAAAATTGCATACATCATCAAAAGAATGAATATCTTCTAAATAGAAATCTAACATTTTAAAATGAAAATTGCATTAAACTTAAACACACAATGCAAGGAAAATGAAAGAAACCAATCTTCTTTTTTTTTTCTTTTTTTCTTTTTTGTTTGTTTTGAAAGAAAATGAAATAAAATAGATCTAGATCTAACAATGCAATGTAATGTAAATGAAATTGGATTTTTGTCGGGTTCACCAAAGATGTGTAGGGGAAAAAGTGAGACTATGTATCGAAAGCCTAATCCCACTCTCATACACACTCATGGAATACAAAAGAGCCTAGGGAGGTAACACACATCAGCTACTTCTTATGAGAAAGAGAGAGATGTTGATTAACTCTTAGGTTTTCTATTCCTTTGTTTTAGATGAGAGAGAGGAATGATGCAAAATTCAATCTAACCTAGAAAGCAAGTAAGCAAACAAACCCTAATTGGAGAATGCAGATCAAAGAACAACTAATACACTGTTGCAAAGTACAGATCAGAAGGAAAAATTAGAGGTGCACTTGTGTTTGAAATATGAGTAAAAATGTCTGGGACTAGGGTGCCACACCACTGTTCCGATTCTGCTATTCTGGAGCTAAAACTGACAGGATGGAATCTGAGACCTGTAAAGTGTTGTTCTGCCAAGTCCTGCTGATAAAGGGTAGGACCATGGTGCCACACCAGTGTCTTAGATAGGACTAGGGTGCAAAACTCTTGTCGTTGGGTTTAAATACCAAGATCTGCAACCCAGAACTGTCCCTGTGTGCTCTTCTGGTCCCAAAACTTCCAACGATGCTTAGATCCAAACCTGTACCTGAAGCTGACAAAGAGGGTTTGGGGTGGCTATATAGGGTTTTTACTTAGTCAAACCCCCATGTTGGTAATTTCCACCTCCATGAATAGCTGATAATGTACTAGAAATGTGTGTGTAAAAACCTTGTATGTGCACAAGATCCTAAGAATGAAAGTAAACAACCTAGAGCAACCCTAAAGAGTAAATCCTAATTTATTATAATTGACAAATTAAATTCTCTAAATCCATAATGCAAAGTGATCAAAATGAAGCTTATGCAAAGATATGAAAACACCATGAAATCATACCCAACCCCAAGGGAGAGGTACAAGCCAATTGTCAGTCGGTGATCTCCTATTGTTCTTCTACATCTTCAAAAGCCCCCAATTGATAAAATGACAATTGATGAATGTTTGATGGATGAATGTTGAATGTTGTTTAAGACTTCAAAGATCTACTCTTTCACTGCAAAGAAGACTCTAATACTCCAAAAACCCGCTCTTAGATTATTAGAAGAAGACCCCTTCAAATCAAGAAAGTGGGCTCTTAAGTATGAAAACCTAGATCTTAATTTCATGTTTAGGCTGACCTAGGATTTGAATTTCCTGCTAATATTTTGGGGTTAAGAATTATTATATCATATGATTTTGCTCCTAAAATTTTGGGGAAAAAGTCGTGGACCATGTGCATTCTCGCCATGATTCGACCAAATTTTCACCAAATTTTCAAGGCCATTAGATATGATGGTATTAGAGAGTATCCCAAAGTTACAGCTGATTTTGAGATGTTTTGATATACAAAATTGGGCCTAAATAGTCAAAATAAGATATAATTAGGGTTTATGATTAAATGATTCATTGGAGAAATAAAATAAAAAGGGGCACAATTAGGGTAAATGGCCCAACTTTATAATGCGTAAAGTGATGAGACATGACCTTATATTTAATTTAATTAATTAATTAAATACTTAAAGGGGAAAGCGAAATGGAAGATGTAAGACACACTAAGGCGAGTGCTAACCTAAGTGTGAAATTGTACCACCCTAGCAAGGGTGTACAATTTATGATACTACAATTTGATTTCAAAGATTGAACCTAAGGATGTAAATGAAGATTGTAATGATGAACATTGGGTAAAAGCAATGGAAGAAGAATTGATTCGAACTGAAAAGAATAATAAATGGAATCTTGTTCCCAGACCTAAGGACAAAATTTAATTTGAACCAAAAGGGTCTTTCAGAACAAATTGAATGAGCAAGGTGAAGTTTTTAGAAACAAAGAAATACTTGTTTGCAAAGGATTTTCACAAATGGAAGGAATTAAGTTTGAAGAAACTTTTTCCGTTGTGGCAAGGATTGAAACTATAAGATTATTGCTTTCTTTTCCTGCTTACAAGGATTTCAAAATCTATTAGATGGATGCCGAGTCAACATTCCTGAATGGAAAATTGGAAGAAGAGGTGTACATTGAGCATCCAAATGGATTCAATTGACTAATCAAGGAGATATGGTTTTTCAGTTGAAGAAATTTTTTTATGGAATAAAGCAAGCCCCAAGAGCACGGTATGTTAGATTGGATAAGTATCTATTGAAGCTAAGATTTGCCAAAGGTACTACTGATAGTAATCTATACTTCAAGATTGATCATGATAACATTCTAATTATTGAAGTTTTGTTGATGATATTGTTTTTGGAGGGAATGATAGTTTGTGCAAAAAGTTTGCTAATGAAATGTAAAATGAATTTGAAATGTCTATGATTGGAGATATGAAATTATTTTTGGGATTGCAAATCACTAAGTCAAAAAAGGGAATCTTTATATCCTATTCCAAGTATGCAAAAATATTAATGAAGAAGTTGTTAGATAGTTCAAATAGTTGGAAAACAACTAAGAGGGGGGGTGAATCAATTGTCATAGATTACCGAAACCATTAGCAGTTTAAACTTTAATATCACAACCCAAAACAATAATACTAGAATAGAAAATAAACCAATTAAGCATAAACAATAATCACAAAATAAATAACATCCACATGACACCAAGATTTATGAGTGGAAAACTCAATAAAGGGAAAAATCATGGTGGGAAGCCAACCCACAGTTAG
This sequence comes from Cryptomeria japonica, assembly GCF_030272615.1. Taxonomy (NCBI): domain Eukaryota; kingdom Viridiplantae; phylum Streptophyta; class Pinopsida; order Cupressales; family Cupressaceae; genus Cryptomeria; species Cryptomeria japonica. The sequence continues at coordinate 57,894,876 of NC_081413.1, read as the reverse complement.
ATAATACTTCTGCAGTAAGTATGTGAATTATAATTGAGGGGCCTACACTTGCAAGAAGGCCACCAACCTAGAGAACACTTCTCATCACAAAAGGAGTCTTACTAACTACATAGAAATCCAGACTACAATATGAAGATGTGTTGAACTGCAAAAGATAGCATCTCCTATGCCTGAATACAGTTCCAGTTAAGCTCAATACCAGAGGACTAAATCCTCTTACATAAACCCAATTTGATCTCCAATAATCAACCAACTCCTCTGCCTGAATGATATTACATTATTCACACATTACATTCCTTGACTATGACCTCTAATAATAAGCATGATAATATACAATGAGATCTTACATCTATATATACAAACCCTCGACCATAAACAATTAGGTCAGCCACCAGATAATAAACCGATTACATAATTACAAACCATGTCATCCTAAGGCCAAACAAATAATATCAACACATAAGACATCCTGAAAATACATCAATAGGTCCTATCCACATGTTACATTAATGTTGGTCCATAACCTAGATCAACTGGGACCCAGTATAGGTCCACACGCTACAACAATGATCTCCATCCACTAAGCCTCAAACATGATCACCAACAACATCCCAAAACTCCACCTGAAGCTGTTCCAACACCACTTATGCAATTCATCAAAGATCTCCACCAATAGGTCTACTAGTGAAACCCTCATCGGAACCAGAAACCAAGCTTCTAGGGAAGCAGGATAGCATCCGATCATTAGACCAAAACCAATTGACCAAATATGAGCAGGAGTATCATGAAAAATCCAATTCCATCATCAAAATATACCGGATCATGCTAGATCCAAGTTAACCAGAAACCACTCAGCCTACTGGGACTAGAAAGGTGTCAGTAAAGCATCCAAAAAACTAGTGACATCAATGACAAAAAATCAATGCAACACATAATCAATTCCACCAAATGGACAACAATCTCCTCCTTTGGTGTTGATGGCAACACTAGATGTGAAAAACATCTAAGTACCAAGAAATGCCAAACAAGTCTCCCCCAATGGAAGACAACCAACAATCTCCCACATATAGCTTTGAATATCAATATCTCCCCCTATGAATAATATCTCTGTAAAGCTCTAAATTTATCCTTTATCAATATCTCTCCCCCTTACTTTTTGTTTTCACTTTCTTTTTTTTTTCACATCAATATCACTCCCCCTTTAACATTAATGCCAGAAATATGACAGAAATATCAAAGCAAAAAAAAAACCACCGAATCACAAAACTTACTACTCTCCCTTAGCAATATCATACCACATCAGTGTCAGAATGAATAGTATCTTTGATAATGCATGCCAGACTGATGCCAAAAAGTATCAATAAGTTCTCTACCGAAGGGGCAAAAACCCCTAACCTGTCTCTTAGGTACTCAAATGATTCCTTGGGCAAAGGTTTAGTGAAAATATCTGCAATCTGCTCTTTAATGTTCACATAAACTAGTCTAACTTCATTTTCTTCCAACTTCTCCTTCAAAAAGTTATACTTGATAGATATGTGCTTAGTCTTAGAATGAAATACCAGATTCTTTGAACTATCAATAGTAGCAGAGTTATCAGAGTGAATAACTACCGGTGCATCACAATCCACCTTTATATCTTTCAACATTTGCTTCATCCATAAAACTTGTATACAGTTAGTAGTAGCAGCAACATACTTAGCTTCAACAATAGATGAAGAAGTACATGGCTGCTTCTTGTTGATCCATGAAATCAACTTGTTTCCAAGAAAGAAAGCTCCATCAGAAGTGCTTATCTGGTCATCAACATCTCTAGCCCAATTAACATCTGTATATGCATATAAAGTAAAGTTATCATCCTTAGGGTACCACAAGCCATATTCTGATGTACCTTGCAAGTATCTAAAAATCCTTTTCACCGCAGTCTCATGATTTTGTTTGGGATCACTCTAAAATCTTGAAACAATATAAACAACATTCATAATGCCATGCCTAGTCTGAGTCAAATAAAGCAAACCTCCAATCATAGATTTGTATCTTGTAGGATTTACCAGTGTAGAAACATCTTTTCTTCTCAATTTCTTATTTGTAACCATGGGAGTACTTACCGGTTAAGAATCTCCCATACCAAATTTCTTCAATAATTCCTTAGCATATTTAGTTTGACAGATGAAAATACCTTTGTCAGTCTGAGTAATTTGCAAACCTAAGAAAAATTTCATCTCACCAATCATAGACATCTCAAATTCTTCCTTCATATTCTTAGAAAATTCTATGCATAACTTATCTTCACCTCCAAAAACGATGTCATCAACAAATACTTCAATAATAAGTATATCATCATCAATGATCTTATAATATAAATTACTGTCAGCACTACCCTTAGTAAAATCAAGCTTCAAAATATATTTATCCAACCTAGCATACCAAGCTCTAGGTACTTGTTTCAATCCATATAAAGCTTTCCTTAGCCTGCAAACCATATCTGTGTCATCTGATAGTGAAAAACCATCAAGTCGCTCAATATAAACTTCCTCATCAAGATCCCCATTCAAAAATGTACATTTAACATCCATCTGATAAGCCTTGTAGTTTTTATAAGTAGCATAGGCAAGAAACAGTCTTATAGCTTCAATCCTAGCTACAGGTGCAAAGGTCTCTCCATAATCAATTCCTTCCTTCTGAGATATCCTTTATAAACCAATCTAGCCTTATTCCTTATAGCTTGACCATTCTCGTTTAATTTATTCCTAAAAACACATTTAGTTCCAATAATATTTTTATTTTTAGGCCGAGGAACCAAGGTCCATGTGTTATTTTTCTCAATATAATCTAATTCTTCTTCCATAGCTTTCAACCAATATTCATCTTTACATGCCTCAATTATTGATATCGGTTCAACTTGTGACATTAAACATACCTCATTAGTTTCTACTCTTCTTCTTGTCATCACTCCATTGATCTTATGCCCAATGATTTGATCTTTTGAATTATTCAATATCACATACCTAGGAATTTTTTGACTTTCTATTCCTTTTTCCTGTTCTTCAGTTATTGTAGAGTTCTCTGATACTGCCAAAGTAACTGGTTCAACTCTCTGTTATGGTAAAGGTGCTACCAATTCAAATATAATCATTTCCACTAAAGGTTCCTTCTCATAAAATCTGATTTTACTTCTATTTATCTCATCTACTTTGACATTAGCACTCTCTACAATTCTCTACAATCTCCTATTATAACATCTATATGCTTTACTTTCATTAGAATAACCAAGAAATATGACTTCATCACATCTAGGATAAAATTTCCTAATGAGATCATCTCTCCTGATATAGCATTTACTACCAAAAATTCTGAAATACTTAACTATAGGTGTATTGCCAAACCATAATTCATAAGGTGTCTTACCGATTTATCCTTTGATATGTACTCTGTTGAATGTATAAACCACTGTACTCACTACTTATCTCTAATACATATGAGGTAGACTAGCTTCCATCATCATTGTTCTAGCAACATCCAAGATAGTTCTATTCTTCCTTTCCACAACTCCATTCTGCTGAGTGTCCGGGGAGCAAAAAGTTGTCTTCCTATACCATGTTTGTCACAAAAGTTAATAAACTCACTGGATGTGAATTCTCTGCCATGATCCAATCTCAAACATTTAATCTTCAATCCTGTCTCAATTTCCACTTTAGCCTTAAATAATTTAAACTTCTCAAATGCTTTAGATTTTTCTTTTAGAAAAGTAACCCACATCATTCTAGAATAATCATCAATGATTAGCATTAAATATTTGTTAGATTCAATGATAGTCCCAAAGACACTGAGAGGGGGGGGGGGTGAATCAGTGTCTAACCGGTTAACAGAATATTTAAACTTATTAACAACTTTGTATCCCAAAACAATGTACCGGTAAATAAGAATTAATGCAATAAACATAATTAATAGAGACAACATAGAAACACACCATAACACAAGATATTTAATGAGGAAACCCGATGTGGGAAAAATATTGGTGGGATTTGTGACCCACAATATTTACTCACTGGCCAATGATTAAATACTACTTACAATAGGGGCTTGCACATGCAGGGAGGTCAACAACCTAGAGCTCACTGCTCAATAAAGAGTCACACTGACTACAAAATGGAATATCAAATTCCAATATACTGCTTCAAAACAACATCTCATATGCCAGGTTCAGTACTAGTTTAAGCTCAGACAATAACCAAAACCTTCGTTGTCAACTATATCACCTTATACAAAATTATACATCATATCTCGCTCTTCTCTATCTCTCATGCCATATTTAAAATGACCTATAAGATCTCATACATATATGATTCTATTACAATGTACCATGCCAGCTTACAAAAGATATTTATATTAAAATACAATAAACAAAAGTTTATTCCATGTTGGCCTGAGTGTCGGTATGCACTGTTGTCAATGCCGGTGAAGTGCCTGCCAGTGCCGGTGTATGTAGAAATCTATTGCCGGTGTTGGTATCTATTGTTGAAATGTGGTGACTGATCAGCAAAGTACTGTACACTCAACATGTATCCTTGCCAGGGTCCGAGGCCAAGCCGGACCCTGGGCAGGGGTTCGGGGGCGGTAGCCCCCGAGAAAGCGCCACCCCCGAGAAAAATTTTTTTGCCATTTTTTTTGTTGATGAAAATCGACATTGTAATAAAACCCTAAAAAAGGCTGACTTTGTTTGTTGCCCTAAAAACGCATGTTATAAGCGGCTGGGATGCTTAAGGCATTGGAAGGTTGATGTACTATTTTTTGTTGGATAATAAGAAAGATTGGACGGCTGTGTATGGTGGACGTAACCCATTCTGGGTGAACCACGTTAAATCTTTGTGTTATCTGTGTCCTGTTTTTATTTCTTTATCTTTTGTATTTAAATTTGCATATAATTGTTAGTTCATATTTGCTTCAGATATGCTTGAAACCCTAACATCTATCAGTTGGTTGCCAAATGGTTTCCAGTTGGTTTCCATCAATTACAATATCAACTATTCTCATAAGAGTGTAGAATGCCAACAATCTCCCCCTTTGGCATTGATGGCAACACTCATGAGAAAAATCCAAAAACTGTTTCCAAAAATTGAAGTCCAAAAAAATTCCAAAAAGATGTGCTCCCCTTGAGAAAGTGATTTCCTCTATACAATTATTTTTCTCTCCACTACTCCCCCTTTGACATCAATGACAAAGGTTGTAAAAAATAATCAAACGAGTTCAAAAATTTCACCTTAAAGTTTGTAACCAGTTGGTTACAATCTAAAAAATATCTGCCAAAACTAAATTTAGACTATGCATAAACCTTTTGCTATCATTCAAAGTTGCCTTAGTTTGTTGGATCATGTTGGTGAGATAATGCATGTGTTCCTTCGGTGATCGCTCTCCTTGAACTAATTCCTTAGATATTTCAATTCTTTGAGTGATAAGATTGTCCAACTTAGGACCAAGCTTATTTTTAAGTTCTGGGGAATTTGACCTTATTCCTACCTTCTCTTTCTCAAGTTTCTCTAACTTCTCCTCAAAAACTACCATTTCATGCTCAAAAACTGATATATGTCCAGATGAACCAATTATATTATCTGCTATGTCATCAATTTCTTTCTGTGTTTTTCTGATCTCCTCATCTATGTCCTCTATCAAAAGGTGAGGTTTGCATGTTTCCCTATATAGCTCCTTGTACTCCAAAATTGTAGAGTTAAGTATTGGTAATAATGTATTTAAGTGTTCTATACATTTCTTTATAGTGTCTTCAAAGAATGTGTTTTTCTCTTTTTCAACTCTCTCCTTAATTGTGTCCTCATTCACCTTATCAATAGTTATTACATTATCAACAATAAATTTGGACAATGTGTCCAATTTACCTAAAGAATCAGTAATGTGATCTATTTTACAATTTGGTGCAATCAACTTAAGAATGGATAGTATGCTATCAATTACCTTATAGGCCAATGCATTGCAATCCATTATCTTCTAAATTGAATCCAAAAGTACCTCTGTGACATTGGTAGGTCTGAATTCACCTGTAGATGTGCCACATGTTTGACCAATCATTTTTATTACCACTTTGCTTCCATCAGATGTGTCCACTTTGCTTGAATTTTCTTCTGGTGGATCTGTCTATGTTTGCATCTCAACCTTTAATGGTTTCTCAGTCTATTTCAGTGTCTCTGTACCTACCAATTTTTCAGTCTCAACTTGAACCTCTGCCTTTGTTTGTTTCTCTGAAAGTTATACTGTTGAATTCTCAGTCTTCGGTGGTCTTGTGCTAGTTGTAGACACCTAAAAATGGTCAACGCTTAAGGAGTCATACTTTAACATTTGCGCATTGCCTCATTTTAGGTTTTTGCGTCGCATTAACATTTCTCCTATGATTCGCACTTGGTTTTTATCATTTGTGAGCATTGAGTCATTCTTCTACATTCTTCATTCATCTTGCTCTCGAATTTGGTCTTGTTGACAACAATCTCCAGTCATGATTTTAATCAATCTTATCTTATTGCATCAATGTGCGTGCTTATTTGTCATCATTTTGGACATCGTCAATCCTAATTAGGGTTTTGTCCTCCTATCAATCTTGCGATAGATTTGTCATCGATCGTTGTCCTCTTGTCAATCTTGTCCTCTGGTGATTAATTTATCATCAATCCTTATCATTTTCAATCTTGTCGTTTGACGATCGATTTTTCATCGGTCGTTGTCATGTTCGATCTTGTCATTTTGCGATCGATTTGTCATTGATCGTGATTGTCGTCTTGCAATCTATTTTGTCATCGATTCTTGTCCTCTTGTTCGATCTTGTCATTTTGCGATCGATTTGTCATCGATCGTTGTCTGTCTCAATTATGTCAATTTGGATCAATTAGTCATTGTTCCTCGTCAATTGGCGCATTTATCAGTCAAATCATTTATCACATTGGTCATTTATCAATCCAAAATCAAATCATGATCGATATCAATTATCCTTTGTCAAGACCTAATTGTCATTCTCGCATTGCTAATTCATCTTCTAGGGTTTCATGATTTAATCATTTAACCTGGTTTGTCATTTCTTCCTTTAGGATTAATAAATTATTTATTTGTCCTAAGTCTTCTCATTGCAATTAAATGTTCATTTAATTGGCTAATTATTCCTCTTTGTGGATTAATTAATAAATGACAAATTATTAATTAATTTACCTAATTCCTCATTTTCTAATTTCCTAATTTTCTAATTCCTAATTTCAATTCTCTCCTATTTCTCTCCTAAATTCATGGAAATGACATGTCAATTTGTCATAATTGACAATCAATCAATTTTGACATAGAAGTTGTCATAATTTGTCATAAATTATCAATCAACAAATTTTGCATAGAAAGTGCATAATTTGTCATAATTTGTCATAATTGACATAATTGATTTGCAATTTCCATTTGAATTGAATCATGCTAATCTTGTCATCTCTCCAATTCTTCTATAAATTGGATGATCTTCATCAATCAAAGCTAATTGGTAATCAGACTATCGAATTTACGCTTCTAGTACTCTTGATCAAAAATCTCGTCTACTTGCTTTCAATTGTGTGTGTGCACTTGTAGCTGAGATCCACAACCAAACCATTTGAAGAGGAAAGAAGAACAATGGAGCCGCATGAAGGAGCATTCAAATCTGCTATTGGTTTGCATAATCTTTGCTTTTGAATGTTTTTATTTCATGTCTTTATTGAGTGTTGTTTAGGATAGATCATTGCAATGAATGTATTTGTGATTGAGCTATTATGTTTATCTTGTCTTGTGATGATTTCCTATTTCCTAACGTACATTAATTGGTGAACCTGATGTGAACGCTAACCTTCTAACCTCTTTATGGTGTTTTGAGTGCTTTCAAGTTGATTTGCAGGCCAAAAAACCCCAAAACAGGGTTGTGCAGGGTTTTCTGGAGACTTCTGCGCCTGTGTCCTGCATCCTGCGCCTGTGTTGAGCATTCTGCGCCTGTGTTGAAGACATTCTGCGCTTGTGTCCTGCATTCTGCACCTATGTCCTGAGTTCTGCGCCTGTGTAAAGTCCAGAACAGGGGTAAAAATGCAGTGTTTTATTTGAAATTTGTTTAGTTTTTGCATTCTGTTTTCTGTGCTTTGGATTTTGGTACTAATTATCTATGCAGAATCTTGGCATACGCATGGCAAAGACAATAAATCAAACTACTAACATGGGTTATGCAGAATCGATAGTCAAAGACAAGAAATCAAACTTCTAACTTGGGTTTGCAAGTTGCCTTGGAGAAACAATTAAACTTGGTGTTTGTCTTTAAATGTTTTAGGCACCTAGTGATTTCTAATAGGTTGGAATGAACATGTTTTTTCTTTGATTGTTGAGTGTGACATTGGAGTAGGAGAGTATGCTCTCATCCTTTCAGGGTGATCAAAAATCCAGATCTTCGATACCATGCTTTTGTCTTTGATTGTGTGTCTCCTTTAGAGGGCCTGCCTTCCCGACCACTTTGCTTTTGCAAGCAAGTGATAATCGTGAGAAGGGAACGACCCAAAGTGAGTACGGCTAGAATTCCTTGGCATTCTAACTCACTATAAAAAAATACCCGATGAGCGAAAGCTTTGAAGGAAGTGTTACGTGGGAATTGCAGTTACTTGGGAAGTGATGACCCTTGAACTCTTTCTCATATCAACATCTAAGTAGGGCCTCTTGGTCTAAATCATGCTTGCGTGACTACATTTGTTTGGTATCTTGATGGGCTTAATGTCTCAATCATGCTTGCATGACATCAAGGAGTAACGCTTAACAAAAATCCTTACTAAACACCTTGTTTTTAGAGGCCAAAAACCCTTCTAGTTGCTTGAGAAGGACAAATTCGGATACTTGGAAGAGATACTAAGTTCACCATGGGGAGATTTCCATGGGGACTGATGCTTGGCTGCCCTGAGAAGTGAGTGTCGTGGAGGGGAGCCCGTGGGGTCAAGCATCTATGTATTCTCCTTGAATCCCATAATGAGTCTACCTCTCAAGTACCTAATGTCTTTGCCTACCATAAGAAATGTGGAAATGAGCATGATTGTCTTGAGTCTATGTTAAATCATCTTGTCTTCTTTGCTTGTCAAAAGTTGAATTGTATCTCATTTCAAAAGCAAAACAAATTGATCCAACATAAGATTAAACACAAGAGACATTCATCCAACAAAGGTCCAACAAATCTTCAAAACTCATCTTCAAGCATGGTTAGCAAACATTGTTCAAAATCTTATCTCAACAAGCATGTCACTTACATTTAGGTTCATCCTAGGTTGCATTTTGCAAAGTTCATTGTCAAGTACCAAGGTTAGGTGTCACCTAAGTCATACTCCTTTGCATATCAATAAGAGTCATCCATTTGCATATGTCCTCTTGCATTAAAGTCATATCATTGTCATACATTTACATTGCTTACCCTAGGTCTCTTCATTAAGCTTAGGTCATTATCATATCATATTAAGGTCACTTGCATAGTAATGTCCCTTTGCATATAGTGCCAAAATTAAGTTTTTTCATACTTGAGTAATCCTAATCTTTGATGCAACCCTAATTCATTGTTAAGAAGTCTAGACCTTATCAAATGTTTTGTCCTTTTGTCATCAATATCATTTGGTCAAACCTAGCTTAGTATCCAAGCATATAGGGGAGACTTTGTCATTTGTCCTTTTGTCACTTACGTCCTTTTGTCCTTTAAGGTCTAGATATCATTCCAATTTCCTAAGGGTCCCTCTCTTAGATTTGCATTTCAAAAGTTTGTCAAAATCTTCAAAAACAACCAAAAACATAGATTGCATGCTCGTCTATATAGTTTGCATTTAGTTGCATATCATACATTATCTTTGAAAATTCCAAAAACATTGCATTTGCACAAGTGACATGCCTGTTGAGACAAGATCAAAATCTAAAAAGATGGGCGAACCAATGTATCAACCCATGGACAACATAGCAAATTCGCAGTTTCAAACCAGTCAAACAGTACAAATTGAAGGTTCATCAAACACATCTCTACCACCATATGGAACGGTTCAGTTTGGACCACCTCCATTATATGAACCAGTGTTTGTACCTATGAAACCAGGACATGGGAGTGTTCCACCAACTCCAAGAGGAAGTGCGCCTTTTAATTTGAATCAACCACACCTGCAACATGACATTCAAACTCAAACATTATATGAAGAACAAACTCTCTCACAAGGATTTGGTTCAGATCAAGGCATTCAACAAGAAACGAATCCAAATGTCCAACCAGATTCTTCATCCGATTCCGATACTTCTGACGATGTTGACATGTTCCTTCAAGATCTGAAGATAACAAAAAAGATGGATAAGTTCTTGAACAAAGTCTTTAAGATGTTTCCACAAAAGTATCTTAACATGATGAGTAATGTGACATCTTCAAGTGACCAAATCAATGTACAAGAACAACAAGGTGGTGAGTTGTTAAGTTTTTCCCTGCATCCAAATGAAGAAAATGCACAACAAACAACTCAACCTACCTTGATGAGTAAACGTGCTTCAAAGGCATTGACAGTGACTATTCCTCAAAAGTCACCATTTGAAATGATAAATAATCCACTATTCAACACAACACCTGTAACGCAAGATCAAATGAAGAACACGCAAGTATTCACAGCTGTCCCTCAACAAGAAGTGGTTCCTTACATGCATAAAGTGGGCTCAAAATCTAAGATGCAGGAAAGCTTCACAACTGGAATGCCTAATGTCACCAATGTCCAAAATAATTCCACGATGCAACAAAGTTCTTATGTCCCATTAAGTTCAATATCTTTGCCGAATACTATTGCGACAAATCCTTCAATAATGGCAACACAAAGAGCTATAGATAGTGGTTTGCACCAACAACAATTGTTGCAACAATTGAGTAATATACAAAAGGTACAATCGAATGTGCAAACAAGTAATGTGCAACAACAACAATTTCACATTCGACAACAAGTTGCAGTGCCTTCGACACCATTACAAGTTAATGCAAACTTGCAACCATCACAATGGATTGGACAAACAACACAGCAAGTTAATGCAAGTGCTATACCCCATCCTAAGGAGAAGCAACAAAAAGCATCTAAACAAAGTTTTTTACAAATGATGGGATATACACCACGACAACAATTGGCACAAAGTCAACAAATTCCAATCCGTCAGCCTCAACACCAACATGTGCCACAATATGTGCCAAGGCAAACTAGCTATCCTACTTTACAACTACAATTGGCGCCTGTGCAATATCAACAAACTACTCAATTGCAATATCAACCTAGGCTCCAAGAAGCACAACAACAAGGTCAATATCAAGGCATATCACAACCGCAGCAACAAGCGATGTACCGAGAACTTTATATGCCGGAAACACCAAAAACGGCCATTTCAGAGTATCAACAACCGATCGGAAATGTGATGTATCGACAAAGGATACCAACTGAGATTAATGATGGACCTCTAAATTCTGATACAATTGCGCAACAACTTGAGAAGTTGCAACAAAAAGTTGACGCATTAGAAACTAAAGGAACAAAGAAGTTGTATACAGATCAAGATTTATGTCCTAATCCATTTGACAAGAGTGTACACATGTCTCCATTCCCTAAGCATTTTGAGGCACCTAATTTTGAGAAATATAAAGGGAATGGCAATCCAAAAGATCACATTCAAGCATTTTTCGCAGCATGTACTGAGGTAAGCTATGAAGAGACGTATTTAATGTGCCTATTTGCATGAAGTCTCATGGGACAAGCTATGGATTGGTATTCACATCTGCCAGGAAATATAAAGACTTGGTCTGAATTGGCTCAAAAGTTTTTATCTCATTTTGCGTTCAACATCGACAGTGATGTGACCATGTCAGATTTATGCAACACCAAGAAAAAGCAAGGTGAATCATTAGTGACTTTCTTGCAGCGATGGCAAAGCTTGTATAGTCATTCTTCTCTTGATATACCCGAAGAACAACAAGTGAATCTGTTTATCCAGAATTTGGTCCCAGAAATGATGTATGAGCTAAAGTTGAAAAGTCCCAGTACTATAGAGAAACTCATTAAGAAGGGAATGAGCATTGAAACGGCTCTGGTAGCTAAAGGAATTATCAAGCTCAATAAAGACAATGACAATACCAATTATTCGGCGGATAGAAACAGATTTTGGTATAAGAACAAGAATGTCACTAATGATGGAGTTGTTGATGCAAGAGCGGTGAATGCAAATCAACCCCCATTCATGATCAAGAAATTGAGTGTTCCTAATATGTCAACCATGGAACAAAATCAAGCACCAATGAGTAATGTTACTCAACAGCCGCAGTATCAACAACATGCTCAACAACAGCATACTCAACAATATAACCAACAACAAGGCCAACAACAAAACCAGCAGCGCAAACCCTTCCGATCGCGGGATGGGCCTCCTTGACAATTTATGCCATTGGGAGAGCCTATTGAATCAGTAATGAGACAATTGATACAAGCAAAATTTATTAAGCTACCAGATATCAAGGCAGAACCAGCGGTAAAACTGCATTGGTGGAATGATAATGCGTACTGTGAGTATCATCGGTCCAAAGGACATAAAACTGCATCCTGTTTCCAATTGAAACACATGATTCAAGATTTATTAGAGCAAGGAGTAATTGAGGTAGATCCACCCCATCCAACCTCTAACACTGATCATACTATTTTCAAAACTCCTTTGCTTGATCATGACAAGGGTAAAGCGTCTTCTTCCAACTCTGCCCAAATGGCCAATTATGCAAGTTCTGGTTATAATAATGTCATTAATTGTTTTCATGCATCAACTGAGTATGTTTCTACCCTGAGAATAAAGGGACAAGATCCTTCTTGTGCAGTCACCACTCGTCGATCCAAGATAGTCCTGAAAGGAGCTCCTGCAGCTCCTCCCAAGCCAACTCCTGCAAGTCAGTATAATCTTTTGGATCACCTAGGAAAGACACCTGCACAAATATCAATCCTTGAGTTACTGAAAATGTCTCCCATGCATCATGCAGTCCTGGATAAAGGTTTAATTGAGTCCACTGTTCCGACAGATATTGATGTTGACCATTTTCAAGCCCGGATTGGACATTTAGCCGTTTCCCAAAATGTCGCATTTTCTGACAATGATATCTCACCTGATAAGCTCCCTCACAATGATCCTTTACACCTTGAAGTCTTTGTTCATAACTGCAAAATCCAATGAGTCTTGATAGATGGCAGAGCAGGTCTTAATATTTGTACTTTGAGAGTGGTTATTGGCCTTGGATATACAGAAAAGGACATTGATGCTTCTAAAAGAATAACAATCAAAGCATATGATGATGCTGAGCGCCCATCCAAAGGGATAATTACATTGCCTATTAGAGTTGGTCCAGTGATAGAATAAACTTTCCTGCAAGTCCTCGACCTTGATCTCCCTTATAATATGATCCTTGGTCGTCCATGGATTCATGCAATCAAAGCAGTTCCATCCACCTATCATCAATGTTTGAAATATCCTTACAATGGAACTGAGATAACAATTCTGGGAGATCCTAATCCATTTCAATTTTGTGCTACTCTAAAGGATACCCCTTAGTAGCAAGTCCCAGTCAACAAAGAGGCCAAATCACATAGCTATGTGGATCCTAATCAATTGTTAGATGCTGTCAAAGGAAAATTGAAGATACAAGACCAAGGATGTGGAGAATATTCAATGGATCAGACATTCCTCATCGGGAATTTGCCAATATCTCCAAAATCATATGGCAAACCACATTTATTGCAAAAGGAACCTAAGGTCGTTATTCAATATTCGCCTCCTACTACATTTACAAGATGGGGTGAACTTGACAAAGAAACTGTAGATGATGATGTCATATATTGGCTTTATAAAGATCCAACTGAGACCCCACCTGTCAGGTTGCCAGTGGAACGATATGGCAAAGGATTTACTATGCTGCAAAAGAAAGGATATGATGGTTGCAGTGGCTTAGGCTTGAACAACAATGGAAGGCTAGAACCTGTCATACCCAAGAGATGACCTCCAACTTTAGGGTTAGGTTTTGTACCATTGCGAATTGGATCCACATCTACCAAAGTGCCCACGTGTAGAAAAGGGCGTGATTCTGACGATGACATAACACCTGAGGATCCCCAACCCGAAACTGATTCTAATGAATGGGAGTGGAGTTCTTTATCTTCTAGCTCCTATGCCCTCGATAATATTTTCATTGACCCTGATAATTTGCCTATGGAAGACAAACATGAAATAACTCCTCTTCCTAAAACCTGTCCCCATGCTTGGATAGAGTCATTCTGGGACCCAAGCTCCGAATCCGATACAAGCAGTTCGGATAGTGATACCACCAATGTTCATATCTTTACCATATCAGCCCTCTCTCTCCTTACAACTGATGATGACATGCCCCTCATCTATCCCCAACTTATCCAACATGACCAACAAGAACCGCTCACATTGGACTGTTTTCAAAATGACGAAGCAATTGCAGAATTCCTTGGACTACGGGAAGGCATACCACAAGGTGATCATAAGGCAGGATTTTCTATTGACCTGGATTCCATAGCATATTTTGGGGAGTCAACTCCCTCTTCCAGTCATCAAAATGAAAAAAGAAAAGAAATAGTAAAAAATCAAAAGAATAGATCTTTGGGTTAAAACCGTAAGGCACTCTCTGATCATACAAAAGTCAAAATAAAAGATGTACCTGCAGGTGAAAACCTCTCTGAGGCGCCCAAAGGTGGAAGAGTGGACATACCCCTATCAAGTTAGGACAAATCAACATTGCTTGTGGAAATGACCGAGGAAATCAATTTGGGTACACCTAAGGTCATTCATTTTGCCGCTTCTCTCTCACAACAGGAAAAGATAGATTTTGTCAATTTCTTTCTTGAGAAGAAGATCAGCTTCGCATGGTCCTATGCAGATATGCCTGGCCTTGATCCAGAATTGGTTCTTCATCATTTACCACTAAAACCTGATGCTAAGCCTGTCAAACAGAAACTTAGAAAGATGCATCCTCAGGTGGCTCTTTTGGTCAAAGTGGAACTAAAAAAATTGCTCGATGTGGGCTTCATCAGTCCCATTGATTATGCAGACTGGATTTCAAATTTAGTACCAATTAGCAAAGTAACTGGGGGCATCAGAATCTGCACAGATTTTAGGGATCTCAATAAAGCATGCCCTAAAGATGATTTTCCATTGCCAAACATAGACATCATAGTGGACATGACGGCTGTATATGAGATGCTTTCATTGATGGATGGTTTCTCCGGCTATAACCAAATTCGCATTGCTCCTGAAGATCAGCATAAGACAGGATTCACCTGTACTTGGGGCACCTACTATTGGAACATGATGCCCTTTGGTCTTAAAAATGCAGGCGCAACATATCAAAGAGCAATGACGACCATTTTTCATGATTTCATGCACACTTTGATGGAGGACTATGTTGATGACTTGTTATGCAAATCTGTCACCCGCGATAGTCATCTGGCCATCCTGGGCCCAATCTTTGACCGAATGGAGACCTACAAACTCAGGCTCAATCCAAAGAAGTGTGTATTTGGTGTCAAAGCTGGAAAGTTACTAGGATACATTGTTTCTCACCGAGGCATTGAGGTCAACCCTGCCAAAGTCAAAGCAATAATGGATATGCCTCCACCTTCAAATCTCTGGCAATTAAGAAGCCTGCAAGGAAATCTCCAGTCAATCCGCCACTTCATAGTTTAGTTGGCCGACAAATGTCATCCATTCCAGCATCTATTGCATAAAGGTGTCACTTTCAAATGGACTAAGCAATGTCAATCAGCCTTTCAAGCTCTTAAAGAATATTTGCTGTCGCCACCTATTCTAATGCCTCCAATAGATGGAAAGCCATTTTTATTGTATATTTCTGCAACTGAAATAGCATTAGGAGTTCTCTTGGCCCAACAAGATGAGAACGGCAAAGAGCGAGCTATTTACTATATCAGTCGGACACTGGTAGGCTATGAGCTAAATTATTCAACTATTGAAAGGGCATGCTTAGCAGTGGTATTTGCAACGCAGAAACTCTGACATTATATGCTGAGCCACCGAACATTGTTGGTTGCAAAAATTGACCCCTTAAAATATTTGCTTAGCTGAGTAGCTTTGACGGGTCACCTAGCAAAATGGGTCATGATTCTCAATGAATTTGACATTGAGTATATGGAGCGAAAGGCGATAAAAGGACAAGTCATAGCAGATCAACTTGCAGAGGCTCCTATTTCTGATGATCATCCCATGTTGACCGATTTTCCAGATGAATCAGTCTTTGCTTTCACATCCTCTAATGAATGGAAGTTATACTTTGATGGGTCCCATACCAAGTTCGGGTCCGGAGCCAGCATCTTGTTTGTCACCCCTCAAGGTGATGCTATTCCAAAGTCCTACAGAATAACTTTCCACTGTACCAATAACATTGCAGAGTATGAAGCACTGGTTACAGGACTCCGAGTAGCATTCCACTGGAACATCAAGCATTTGCAAGTCTATGGAGATTCTCAATTAGTCATTCGACAAGTGAATGATGACTACGAAACAAAAGATGAAAAGCTTATTCCCTATAAGCATATGGTAGATTTCTTCAAGACCAAGTTCATGGCTATCCATTTCAATCAAGTTCCAAGAATGCAAAATAAGTTGGCAGATGCGATGGCTACGATTGCTTCCATGTTGAATATGCCAAGCAATATGGACAAATGTGAATTTTTAGTTGAACAATTGCTGGTTCCTTCTTTTGACATTCCGACAGTGGATGTGATGTGCATTCTTGTTGGTCCCAACTCCCCATGGTACAATGACATCTATCAGTATTTAAAATCCCAAACCTTACCCCCCAACCTTTCCGCTAACCAATGCCAAGCCTTTATCCGACAGACAGCCAAATATGTCATCATCGCCGACACCCTTTACTGCCGTTCCTTTGACTATACCCTCCTCAGGTGTTTGGATTTTGATGAAGCACAAACGGCTTTACACGAGGTTCATAATGGTATATGTGGGGGCGATTTCAATGGTCTAAGCTTAGCTAAAAAGTTGATTCGTGTTGGGTATTATTGGCCCACTCTGGAAAAAGATGTTCATGATTTTGTTAAGAAGTGCTACAAATGCCAGATTCATGGAAACTACATTCATGCACCAGCCCAAGAGCTTCACTCTGTCATATCTCCGTGGGCTTTTTCTCAATGGGGATTGGATCTTATTGGCAAGATTCACCCGACCTCTGCAAATGGACACAAGTTCATCATTACAGCCACAGAGTATTTTACAAAATGGATTGAGGCTATCCCCATGACCTATATCACGGGTGTCCAAATTTCAAAATTCTTGCTGAATTATATCATATGCCGGTATGGGGTTCCCCTTGCCATAGTCACAGATAATGGTCATCCTTTCAAGAACAAAGATGTTAAAGAGCTTTGTGCAAAGTTTCATATCCAACACCGTTTCTCCAGTCCATACTATCCACAGGGGAATGGTCAAGCTGAAGCATCAAATAAAACCATTATCAAGATCCTGAAAAAGGTTGTCAATGATGCTGGTCGAGATTGGCATGTACAGTTGAATCCAGCACTATGGGCTTATTGCACTTCTATCCGCACACCTACTGGCGCAACACCTTATTCCTTGGTGTATGGTGCGGAAGCTATTTTACCCTTGGAAGTGGAGATTCCTTCCTTGTGTGTTTCCTTGCAACATCTGATTGATGACGAGACACACAGAGTCTCTCGGCTGCATCAGCTTGAGATGTTAGATGAGAAACGTCAGACAGCTCTGACACATTTGCAAGCATATCAAAACCATCTCCGTCACTCTTATAATAAGAAGGTCAAAGGGCGACACTTCGAAGTGGGAGACCTGGTTTTAAAGGCAAACCCTAAGAATGCACAGTCTACTAACATCATCAAAGGTAAATTTGAACCTAATTGGGTTGGTCCTTTCATAGTAACTGCAGCATATGGCTCGGGGGCATATCAGCTTGCTACCCGGGAAGGTGAACCTCTGTCCGATCCTATAAAGAGCATGCATCTTCGCAAGTAATGGGCATAATTTTCTATCAGTACTTTTTCAAATATGATCCTGAAAAAATACAAAAAAATTGAAAAAAGCAAAAATACAAAAAAAAGAAAAAATTGAAAAAAAAAAAGCAAAAAAGTAAAGAAAAATGATTCGCCCTCTAGTGAAAACCTGGCAAACAAGCGCTTGGGGCAAGTACCTTGGTGAAAACCTGGCAAATAGGCACCATGTGTAAAATGAGATCGTTGCTCTGTCATCTATCATGACCTCTAAGCTATGCTTTTTCTTGGCCGGTTTCTCATGTCTATCTTTGTCTTGACCCAATGTCCTATTCCAGGCTCGTTATTGGTCAACATCATTGTCTTACATACCCCGGTTCTTTGTCCATATGTTTTGGTCCTGGTCTATGTATGTCTTTCAGATGCACATTGGGTGTGTTCCCTTGTCATGATCGATCACTGGAACTTTTGCATTTAAAAATGTCCTGAAAAAAAGATCATAAAAAATTGAAAAATGTCCTGAAAAAAAAGATCATAAAAAATTGAAAAATGTCCTGAAAAAAAGATCATAAAAAAATTGAAAAATGTCCTAAAAAAAGATCATAAAAAATCAAATAAAGTCTTGAAAAAATCTTCAAGGAAAAAAAATCAAATAAAGTCCTGAAAAAAGTATCTAAAAACTGAAAAAATGAAAATCCCTAAAAATCATAAAAAGTCCTAAAAAAAATGAACACAAAAAACATTTCAAAACATTAAAATCCAAAAACACGCATTTTGCAATAAAGGATCTCTCTTTGTGCATAGATAGATCATTGAGTATGCATCCAACGACACGCAATCCAACATTGTACTTTAATGAAATCACGCTTAAATAGATGAACTTTTTCCATTGAACCAGACATTCAAATTAATCAAAATTATCATATCAATCAACCTCCAAATCAATTCGTCCTTGGCACACTATCATGAGTCTTATACAGGGTGTGGTATACTCGAAACCAGACTGTGTCCTGTCTTAGACGGGGTACCGCATTCCCTGAAACCAGACAGCATGATCGTCCTATCAACACTTTCAACTTTTGACAATGAAGATCAAGATGTTTGTTTGATTTGTTGGAATTTGTGCATCTTATCTTTTTATTGATTTATCTTTGGCTTTGGTCATGTTCCTATGTTGCTCGATGATGTCACTGAGTGATCTAGAGTGACCGGGATGGATCATGGTCCCTTTTCTTTTTTGTGACTGTTGTTTGTCTGTGATGTGTCTGTCTTTTGCAAAAAAGGGTTGCATTTCAGCTCTGGCCTTCAATGCCATGATGCTACGCATCCGTTTTGCTACATAAAAATAAAGGTTCTCACCTACAAAGTGCATTACTGAAAGCAAGTTTTTCTTCATCTCTAACTGTCTTCTGTCTCATCACTTCTTACTAACATTTCTTCCGTCAGTTCGGTCTAGTGCTCTGATTTCCCCGCACACATATGCTGCATCCTACATCCATTTGGTTAGTACATTTGCATTACATTAAGCACCATATCAAGCATTTTATCCATTTCATATTATAAATGCATCAAAAACACATAAACAGTGCATAAGTCATCCATACATGGAAAATAACATAAGTCATTTGCATCTCATCATATCAATGCATATCATATCATCTGTCACAATAATATCGGAGTACAAAATCGGACGTTCTGTCCTAAGTATGGTCCGCAGGCTGACTACAAAATGTCAAAATACATAATGACCACTGTCTATCTAAGGAGCACGTGCCTCTGTCACTGGGTGCTCCCTCTGTCCTCCTCATCCTTGCAATGTCTTGTGGATGATGTCCCTCCTGGTCCTGGCTATGGTGGTCTCATAGGTCCACTCACCCCCATGTTGCTCAATGACCTCCGAGAGTGTGCCCTGCTCTCTGTCCTTGATCGTGCCCGATATGAAGGTGCTCTCTGCTCTGGTGGAACTGCACTCTCATATAGTGTCCTCCAATGGCATATCTCCTCTCTGGTCTCTACCAGCATTTGTCCTAGCTCCCGTACACTGGCATCCCGGATCAACCCAATATACTCAGTGACTCTCTGTCCTTCTCGCTGTGCCTGCGCAACTGCTATATCTCGAGCCGCTGTGAGTCTGGCTATCTCCACTCTGAACTGCTCATGCTCTCTCTAAAGTCGCAATGTGATCCTGCTGACTCGCTATGGTAGCCCTGAATATCTCCATCTCCTCTGTCCTAGCTGTCTCTGGCTCTATGGGTATGTCCTGTAATGCCTCCTGCTCCCCATCCTCATCTTCATCCTCATCGTCCCCACCATCCTCATCTTCATCCTCATCATCCCCCTCCTCATCTCCATCATCCTCATCCTCCTCATCCTCATCATCTCCCTCCTCCTCTCCTATGAGTGGGAAGTCCTCCTGTCACCTCGGTACTGGAATATCCGGATCTGTCAATGGCACTGGCCGTCGTCGTGCAAACCATCTCTCATACTCATCTGTCGTCCCGACGTCTGCCACATCTGATCTCCAATCCCACTGTCTCTGCTATAGCTATGAGAAGTCTGCATATGCTATGTGTGGCTGAATCATACTCCCCCACTAACTCGTCTCTCTGTGAGATCGGGCAAAGTGTGCAGTCCTCCTGGGTACATCCTGCCTCTCTCCAAACTGCCGTCTGACTCTCTCTGGCAGGTACAACTCAATCACTCTCTGGTGATTCACTGGTCGCCCAATCAGGTACCTCTCCTATCTACAATATGGTATCTCATCACTGTCATCTGACCATCCTGAGCAATCATGATATGGCCTCCATATGAACTCTCTCAGTCGGTCTAGCTCATGTCGCCAATATAGTATGTATCCAAAAGGACCCTGTCTTAGTGCTCCCCCATAGCAATACACATATGGTCGGTGTGGTACTACCTGTCTATCTGTGATCGGTCAACATATGGCTATGTGCTCAAATGCCCATACTTGTAGCAATGTGACTCCACAGCTCAAAGTCTGCACTCCCTGATATGCTATCTGATGCAGCTGAAAATAGAGCATAGCCAGTACACATGGTCCCCATGCGTACATTGTCCCCTCTGTCACCATCCGCTCTAGCACTCTTTCCCATCCAATAGGGAATCCATGTCCTCGTCTGTCTCCTGCTAGTAGGCATGCTATCACCACTGCTATCACCACATACCGTCGATCATACTCTGATGCCATAGTCTCCCAGCCAATCTCCCTCTCGACAATATCTAGCTCATCTGCGTTGCACTCAAACAATCTGCACAATGCATCTCTCCCTGTCACTGGGTCATACTCTATCATCTCTCCATGAATCAGAATGCAGAGGATACGCCATACATCCTCCAGTGTCACCGTCGCCTCTCCAGTCGCCAAATGGAATGAGGAAGTCTCCGAATGCCATCACTCTGCCAATGCGGTAAGCAGTCCTGTGTTTGCCCTAATCTCGGGCATGAATGTGACATAGTATATCCCAAGTCCTACTAAGGTATCTCTCTCTATGCTCCTGAGTCTATGTCGTAGCATGAAGCAATCTGGTCGGTTTTCCCGTGTGATCAACGGATACTGTCGACTCTGCATCACAATTGGGGCAAATTTTGTCAGTTTTAGGGTTTTCTCCTACGGGTTGCATTTCCTCATTTTCATGTCTAATCAGGGTGTTTTTCATCTAATTTGACCTATCCTACCCTTATTCCCCTTTTCCGGATCATTTGCATGTCATTTTGACCAAAATTAGGGTTTGCATTGCACAATTGCGCCTGTGTAAGGTAACCTGCACCTGTGTCAGGTAACCTATGCCTGTGTCTCCCTACACAAGCGTAGAAGACCCTACACAAGCATAGGATTCGCCCTACACAAGCGCAGGAGTCCTTTTCAGCATCCCCTGTGGGCCCCGCAATGTCCCGCAAGCAATTAAAATTCATGAAATTGAAAACATGGGTATTTGAGATCCATACCGCTGCTCCTGCGTCGTCCGGTCATCTGAATGTGCGTACATGTTCCCTGAGGTGATCCGCCATTGGAATGTTCGCCATCTCTCTGCAAGTGTTCTTGTCCAGAGCAACAAATCCTCCTCTTTGTCTAGTGCAAATGAGCAATTTTCCCTCTCTTGGTCTCATTTATAGATCTTTGTCAGTGCATAGATGGACGTGCACCCTCTCCATTTTATGTTGGTCGTGGTCTTTTGCATCTTCAATTGCTTGTCCTTCCTGCATCTGATCTCCGATTGTTAGTCCGTTCGATCCTATCATTCTTATTGATCAATTGGCCTCTTTTCTAGACATTTCCGACCAATTCCTCGAGGGGGCATGCATATGTCATTATCATTGTGTGGGGCATTTTCATTATTGTTCTTTGAAACAACACTTAAAATTGCATTGTCTCAAAGAGGGGAAAAATGTAGACACCTAAAAATGGTCAATGCTTGCGGAGTCATACTTTAACATTTGTGCATTGCCTCATTTTAGGTTTTTGCATCGCATTAACATTTCTCCTATGATTCGCACTTGGTTTTTATCATTTGTGAGCATTGAGTCATTCTTCTACATTCTTCATTCATCTTGCTCTCGAATTTGGTCTTGTCGACAACAATCTCGAGTCATGATTTTAATCAATCTTATCTTATTGCATCAATGTGCGTGCTTATTTGTCATCATTTTGGACATCGTCAATCCTAATTAGGGTTTTGTCCTCCTGTCAATCTTGCGGTTGATTTGTCATCGATCGTTGTCCTCTTGTCAATCTTGTCCTCTGGCGATCAATTTATCATCAATCCTTATCATTTTCAATCTTGTCGTTTGACGATCGATTTGTCATCGGTCATTGTCATGTTCGATCTTGTCATTTTGCGATCGATTTGTCATTGATCGTGATTGTCGTCTTGCAATCTATTTTGTCATCGATTCTTGTCCTCTTGTTCGATCTTGTCATTTTGCGATCGATTTGTCATCGATCGTTGTCTGTCTCAATTATGTCAATTTGGATCAATTAGTCATTGTTCCTCATCAATTGGCGCATTTATCAGTCAAATCATTTATCACATTGGTCATTTATCAATCCAAAATCAAATCATGATCGATATCAATTATCCTTTGTCAAGACCTAATTGTCATTCTCGCATTGCTAATTCATCTTCTAGGGTTTCGTGATTTAATCATTTAACCTGGTTTGTCATTTCTTTCTTTAGGATTAATAAATTATTTATTTGTCCTAAGTCTTCTCATTGCAATTAAATGTTCATTTAATTGGCTAATTATTCCTCTTTGTGGATTAATTAATAAATGACAAATTATTAATTAATTTACCTAATTCCTCATTTTCTAATTTCCTAATTTTCTAATTCCTAATTTCAATTCTCTCCTATTTCTCTCCTAAATTCATGGAAATGACATGTCAATTTGTCATAATTGACAATCAATCAATTTTGACATAGAAGTTGTCATAATTTGTCATAAATTATCAATCAACAAATTTTGCATAGAAAGTGCATAATTTGTCATAATTTGTCATAATTGACATAATTGATTTGCAATTTCCATTTGAATTGAATCATGCTAATCTTGTCATCTCTCCAATTCTTCTATAAATTGGATGATCTTCATCAATCAAAGCTAATTGGTAATCAGACTATCGAATTTACGCTTCTAGTACTCTTGATCAAAAATCTCGTCTACTTGCTTTCAATTGTGTGTGTGCACTTGTAGCTGAGATCCACAACCAAACCATTTGAAGAGGAAAGAAGAACAATGGAGCCGCATGAAGGAGCATTCAAATCTGCTATTGGTTTGCATAATCTTTGCTTTTGAATGTTTTTATTTCATGTCTCTATTGAGTGTTGTTTAGGATAGATCATTGCAATGAATGCATTTGTGATTGAGCTATTACGTTTATCTTGTCTTGTGATGATTTCCTATTTCCTAAGCTACATTAGTATCTTTGTCTTCTGTAGGTTTTTCAGTCTCTACAGGTTGCTCTGTTTAGGTTGGTATCTCAGTTTCCTAAGAGTCAACTATTTTTGCCAGTTCCTCTTCTATGTTGCTATTGTCAACATTGTCAAACTTGACTTCAAAGGTTTCCTTATCCACAACAATGTTTACCTCTTGAGTATCCACATTCATTGTAAAAAGTATCTCCAACTCAAGATTAGTATCATTGTGTCTTATTCCTTCAGTGTCAATAACCAGTGGATCTTTTGAGTGTATCGGTGTTGTATCCAAAGGAGGCGGTGGAAGGTTATTTGCAACCTTTATGTTTGGAATGCCACCAACTTTTCCTTTACCCTTGTCCTTGTATTTTTGATATACTTTGAATGTCTTTTTAGGTCTTCTCTTTTCTTCTTGTTTTTCCTTCTCTACAAAGAATATGTCCCATCTATCTGCAGTATCATCTGCAATCTCTTTTACCCTTCTAGCCATCAGGCTTACTTGCCGATGTCCACTAATAAATATAGATCAGTTAGCTTCAGAGATAAGTTCATCAATTTCTTCCTTGGAGTTTACTAGATGAACAACCAAGAGTGCTTCAACTTTCAATTTCTTGTCCAATTCCATCACTGATAGCCTTTTTGCTTCTAATCTCATGTAGAGATCATTTGGTAGCTCATCAATCATTTCTATCAAAACTTTCTTATATATATCCAAGTGTAAAATAATGCTTTCCTCAATGGTGTTTCTGTCAGTATCATTTGAAGAAGTATACCATTTATTCACATTAGATAGATTGCCTTCCTCTTTTATTTCATTCAATAAATCATTCAATGTGAGGGTAATCGGTGTCTATTTCTTCATAGGTGTAAGTTTCTTCTTCGGTTCCCTAATTGCTTGTTGTTTCTTCCTTAGTGTCCTGGTTTTCTTAGGTGAAGGAGAGGGTACCGGTGAGGGTTTTCTCTTCCTTTCTACTTGTTTAAACTCAACAGCCTTACCACTATCAGTGTTTGAAGATGTTACAATCGGTGAAACATGTGCTTCAGGTTGTAGTCCTTCAAGTTCACTTGCTGATATACCACTGATATTCATAACATTTTCTTTGATTTCCTTTACCTTCATGGAGGCATCTCTAATTATTTTTTCTCTTCTCTTAGTGCTTTTCTGCATAGATACTTTACTTTCTGTGGTTTCTGCATTTCCAAAGAATTCCTCAGATGGCTCCCTTGGTGCATCAAGTAGAGCTTTAGCATAAGTTTCCAAAATAGATAAGTCTACCTCATATCCCATCTTCGTAACCCAAATGGTTCTAGGACTGGCTTCTTCCATCCAAGTTTCATCTCTCTTAATAACAAAGTATATTTCCTTGTCATATTTATCAACTATGATTTGTGGTAGTCTCTCTCTTCCTCTCATCTTAGATTGGAAACTTTTAAAGTAATTTGTTATGTTATTATCTCTATCAATTCCCATGTCAGTAAAAGCTCTCTGTAGTTGTTTTCCTACTGGTATATTATAACCAAAGTCTTTTTGTATTGTACTGGGGATCTCTTTGGTGAAATATAACATCAAACATACCAGAAGGTTTCCGGAGTGGAAAGTACCCTTTTTGTCTCCCTTAATCTTTTTTAGGTTATCAATCAGCTCATCTTTTAGCCATTCATACATATCTATCTTACCATTGTTGTTTATCATTTCATATGCACTATAAATACAAAGACTGGAAACAGAATTGAGCCTGTTAGCATGTGTGGCTTTGTATCCAAGGACCATACTTACATATCTCACATTAATGTCCTTAATGTCATTTACTCTAAGTGATCTATTGTCAGATGTTTCTCTGGTTAGGCTTGTCACCATTTTGTTGGGAATCTTCTTTGTCTTATTAGGTATACTACAAGTTGAGGGTAAACCTGTAACTGCCCTAATTGCTTGTCAGGTTATCTTACGAACATAATCCAACCATAAGAATTCTCCATGTTCTCTACTCAATAAAATCCTTACCACTTCCTTTGGAAATTGAGGGATATTCAGTATCCCCACAAAACCTAAAGTTTCCACAATCTTATGTTTGGGTTTAACAATTCCATGTTCATCACAAATGACCTTGTTAAACATTTTCATTAACTCCTTAGATCCCAGGTCTTCTATATTGCAATTTATGTAAATCCCAGGGTCTTCTGCAAATGCTAAACCCTTAGGTATTTAAAAAAATGCTCCTACAGAGTCGTCTTCCTTCGCAATCTCGAGAATTATTTTGAATACGGGCCTAGGGCATTTCACATTCTCCACAATGGTAGGGTTTAGAATAAATTCAAGAATAGAAGATGAGGAAGCCATTATGAAAAATACCTCTTATTCGGATGTTTGTTGAATGCTTGAAAAAAACTTCTCAGATTCGCCTTGAATGCCTTTGCTCAATTTCGTGCTCATAGAAAGTTTGAATGCTCGGTGAGTTTGAAATGAGGGTTTCCCAATGTTTTATAGCCAAAATGTTCTCAAAAACATCATTAAATGCTCTCCAGTTAAGTGGAAACTTAACATACCTACGGGTAAAGAAGAAATGTATCTTCTCATCATCAACCGAGGGTATAATGCATGTTTTTCAATTTGTTGCCATACCCCCAAGGGATTATTCCTTAGTTAGATGAAGAGTCTCCTGCTGGTGGAGGATTACTTTGTTCTACCAGTGAAGATATAGTTTCATCAGTTCTCTAATCTCTCTTCCTAATCCATTGTTTTGAAAATTATTTCTTAACTTCATCTACCTTTTCTTTGCCTTTCAAACTAGATCCTTTGTTTTTTGTCGATGCATTCTTACTTCTACATAATTTAGCAATATGTCCAATCTTGTTACATGCATAACAAGTGACATTATTCTTCTGAATAGCCTTTCCATATCCTTGACCAGTTTGTGATCTGCATTGATTAGATAAATGCCCAAATCTTCCACAAACATAGCATCTCAATTCATTTTGTAATTTTCTAAATTATGATCAACTTTGTTGCATTTGGAACATTGACTAGTGGGTGAGTTCATATTCTGATTATTTCTAAATCTACACTAATTTTCTCTGTGACCATATTTGTTGCAATTGAAATATTTGCCATTAAATTTATAAGCATTAGGTTGTCTTACCATTTTAATTTGATCTTGATTATTTGTAGTACTAGAACTTTCTCCAACTTCAAATCCAAGTCCATTTGTATCTCCATTAGGCTTCTGACTTTTTAGCATGTCATCAAGCTCCTCTGAACTTTTCTTGAATTTTTCTTTGTGTTTATTTGCAGTAGCCAATTCATTTACCAGAGTTCCAACTTGTCTCATAAGCTGAGTTTTATCATGTTGCATGTGAATCAGATTTGTCTTCAACATATCATTTTCATGACCAAGTCTCAGATTTTCATTTCCAGCATCATTAAGTCTCCTAGTCAAGTATTCTTAATTCTTCTTCCTGTCTTCAATATCTTTACATAACCTCATAGTCATATCTTGCATTTCATTCTTCATATTATTGCTTTCTTGTCTCAACTTGTTTGCAATGTCTCAAAAAGTTTCTTTTTCATCACCATCATTCTACATCTTCTCATGAAGTTCTTTTCTTTTATTTTGTGCTATAGAAAATTTCTCTTGAAGTCCTTTAATAAATTCCTGTACAATCCTTAGATCATCTTCAAGTTTGATATTCTTCAATTTCTCTGCATCAAAATATTCAAGAGCTCCTTCCAATTGTTTTCTTAAGCTCTCCATCTGTACCAGTGTCAGAATCTTCCTCAAGTTGTTAGGCTTTTGAAAATAGAGGACCAGGCTCTGATACCAATTGTTAGGTTCAATGACAGTCCCAAAGACACTGAGAGGGGGGGGGGAAATTAGTGTCTAACCGGTTAAGAAAATATTTAAACTTATTAACAACTTTGCATCCCAAAATAGTGTATGGGTAAATAAGAATTATTGCAATAAACATAAATAATAGAGACAACATATAAACACAACATAACACAAGATATTTAACGAGAAAACCTAGTGTGGTAAAAACATTGGTGGGATTTGTGACCCACAATATTTACTCATTGGCCAATGAATAAATACTACTTACAATAGGGGCTTGCACATGCAGGGAGGCCAACAACCTAGACCTCACTACTCAATAAAGAGTCACATTGACTACAAAATGGATTATTGAAATCCAATACAATGTACTGCTTCAAAACAGAATCTCATATGCTAGGTTCAGTACCGGTTTAAGCTCATACAATAACCAAAACCTTTGCTTCCAACTATATCACCTTATACAAAATTATACATCATATCTCGCTCTTCTCTCTCTCATTCCATATTTAAATGACCTATAAGATCTCATACATATATGAGTGTATTACAATGTACCATGTTGGCTTAGAAAAGACATTTATATTAAAATATAATAAACATAAGTTTATTCCATGTCAGCTTGAGTGTCGGTATGCATTATTGTCGATGTCGGTGAAGTGCCTGTCAGTGCCAGTGTTTGCTGGTGTATGTAGAAATCTATTTCTGATGCTGATATCTGCCGGTTGGTTGCCATCAATGAAAACATCAACTATTCTCATAAGAGTGTAGAATGCCAACAATATCTATCACCTTGAAAACTTTTAATTCTAGCAGAGCCACACAAATCAGTATGAATAAGATCAAGAACATCATTTGATTTATCTTGTATACTTCTAAAAGAGGTTCTGACCTGTTTACTCATTTGACATTCTTTACATACTAGATTATAGGGCTTCATAATCTTAGGTATATCCCTAACTGCCTTAGTTGAATTGATTTTCACAATGCAATCGAAATTCACATGACACAACCGTTTATGCCATAACCAACTCTCATTAATCTGTGTAATCAAACATGTCTTCTCACCAGAGTTCAAATGAAATATATTACCTTTTGTCTGTGTGCTGGTTGCAATCTCCAAACCAGATCTGGTAATGATTTTGCATTTTCTATCCTTGAATTGTAATTGAAATCCCTTATCTACCAATTATCCTACACTCAAAAGATTATGCCTCAAACCTTCAACATAATAAAAATTTTAGTATTTTTCTTACCATCCAATGATATAGTTCCTTTTCCTTTGATCATACATGCTTTTTCATCTCCAAATATAACTAGACCACCATCAAATTAGTGCAAAGACAAAAAATTCCCTTTATCTCTAGTCATTGCAATCTCCAAACCAGATCTGTTAATGATTTTGCATTTTCCATCCTTGAACTGTAATTGAAATTCCTTATCTACCAATTGTCCTACACTCAAAAGATTATGCCTCAAACCTTCAACATAATAAACATTGTCAGTAATGTTCTTACCATCCAATGATATAGTTCCTTTTCCTTTGATCATACATGCTTTGTCATCTCCAAATCTAACTAGACCATCATCAAATTCTTGCAAAGACAAAAAATTCCCTTTATCTCTAGTCATATGATGTGAACAACCACTGTCAATTACCCATTCATCCTTGTCTTCAATTTTAGCAGCAAGTGCCTTCTCTTCTAGTGCTGGATCATCTTCCTTAATAGCCAGAAACACCCATTCCTTCCCATTGCCAGATCCACTAGCAGAGTCTTCTGTCAGTTCATCATCAAAATCAGTAATGCCTTCCACATCTGCTATGTAGCATGATTTGTCTCTATTTTTCTTGAACTTATACATGTTTTGATATCCAAGGTTAGGCTTAAATGATCTTCTAACTCTTTCTTCAAATCTTGAATTTCTTTCAAGACATCTAGATGTAAAATGACCAATCTTATTACATGCAAAATATTTAAAAGGTGCTTTTCATTCATACTTGCTTCCTACTGGTCCTTTAGGTACTCTTCTAGAAAATAGTGCTTCAAGTTGCTCAAACTCATCATCTTCTATCTTCATATCTTCTAATTGCTTTGTATACAAATCTTTATAGTCTTGCTTACCGGTTGTAGATTTAGATGCATGAAAGGTAGGTTCAGTCTTCACAGCTCCAAATGGTCCGAATTCTTCAGGTTCAAAAGCAGACAATTTCCCAACCAAGGTATCTTTGTTGACAGATGTATTAGCCAATGTTCTCAACTCATTAATAGAAGTAGCCTTCATTTTATAAGTCAGTGGTAGGGCTCTCAGGACTTTAGAAACAATTTCATCTTTGCTCAGAGTTCCACCACAACATTGAATTCTCATAGCAATCTCATTTATCCTTTCCATGAATGCAGTAATTCTTTCATCTTCTTCCATCTTAAGGTTCTCATATCTCACCCGGTAACCATCAAGTTTAGCAATCTTCACTATAGGGTCACCTTCATTAAAAGTCTCCAACTTATCCCATATAGCCTTTCCAGATGATTTGTCAGTTAGTCTCATTATTTGTTGATCATAAAGTGCACACAAGAGGGCTTCTCTTGATATACAATCATTCTCAAGCCCCTTGTCCAGGTTTTCCTTAGGAGGATTGCCAAATGCCAGATTATAGGGGGTGTGACACCATTCTATGTGATCTCCCAAATCTCCTTGCCAAGACATCTTAGATGAGTCTCCATCCAAATCTTCCATATTGTGTAGTGTGTTCCATCAAGCCTCAGAATATCCCTTCGAAAGATAGCTCTAGAAGAACTAGATGAGCTTGAACTATTAGTTGCCATAAGATCTTCCTCAAGCAGTTAAGCTTTCTGTAGAGAGGACCAAGGCTTTGATACCAATTGCTAGATAGTTCATATAACTGGAAGATAACTGAGAGGGCAGGGGGTGAATCAGTTGTCATAGATTACCATAACCATTATTAGTTTAAACTTTAATACGGAAACCCAAAACAATAATACCAAAATAGAAAATAAACCAATTAAGCATAAACAATAATCATAGAATAAATACCATCCACATGACACCAAGATTTATACATGGAAAACTTGGTAAAGGGAAAAACCACAGTGGGAAGCCTACCCACAGTTAGATAATACTTCTATAGTAAGTATGTGAATTATAATTGAGGGGCCTACACTTGTAGAAAGGCCAACAACCTAGATCACACCGCTCATCACAAAAGGAATCTCACTGACTACATAGAAATCTAGACTACAATCCGAAGAAGTGTTCAACTACAGAAGATAAAATCTCCTATGTCTGAATACAGTTTCAGTTAAGCTCAATATCGGAGGACTAAATCCTCTTATATAAACCCAATTCGATCTCCAATGATTGACCAACTCCTTTGTCTAAATGATATTACATTATTCTCACATTACATTCCTTGACCATGACCTCTAACTATAACCATGATGATCTACAATGAGATCTTACATCTATATATACAAACCCTCGACCATAAACAATTAGGTCAGCCCCCAGATAATAAACCGATTACATAATTACAAACCATGTCGGCCTAAGGCCAAATAAATAATATCAACACATAAGACATCCTAGAAATACATCAATAGGTCCTATCCACATGTTACATTAATGTCGGTCCATAACCTAGATCAACCGAGACCCAGTATAGGTCCACGCGCTACATCAATGATCTCCATCTGCTAAGTCTCAAACATGATCACCAATAGCATCTTGAAACTCCACCAAAAGCTATACCAACACCACTTATGCAATTCATCAAATATCTCCACCAAAAGCTCTACTGGTGAAACCCTCGTCGGAACTAGAAACTAAGCTTTTAGGAAAGCAAGATATCACCCGATCATCAGACCAAAACCAACTGACCAAATATGAGCATGAGTATCATGAACAAGCCAAATCTATCATCAAGCTATACCTAAGCCTACCGGATCATGCCAGATCCAAGTTAACTAGAAACCACTCAGCTTGCCAAGACCAGAAGGGTGGCGGTAAAGCATCCAAATAGCTAGTGTTGGCATCAATGACAAAACATCAATACAACACATAATCGATTCCACAAAATGGCTAACAAAATTTTGGTTTGGAAGATTCAAAACCAGTTGGTACTCCTATGGTGACAGGATGTAAGTTGACTAAAGATGATGATTTCCCTAAGGCAAATAAAACTAGATACAAATCTATGATTGGTGGATTTCTCTATTTGACTCAGACCGGACCTGACATCATGAATACCATTTGTCATGTTGCTATATTTTAAGACGATCCTAAGGAATCTCATGTTGTAGTTGTCAAAAGAATTTTTAGATATTTAAAAGAAACAATTGGTTTTGGTCTATGGTATCCTAAAGATGGCAATTTCACTTTGAGTCCTTTTACTGATGTTGATTGGGCATGAGATGTGGATGACATAAAGAGTATTAGTGGTGGTGCATTTTTCTTGGGAAAAATATTGATTTCATGCTTGAGAAAAAAGAAGAATTATATTTCTCTATCTGCTGCAAAGACATAGTATATTGTTGCTACAAACAATTGTACTCAAGTGGTATGGATGAAGAAACTGTTAAAAGATATTAGAGTAGGTTATGATGAGCCTATTTTTATTTACTGTTACAACTCAAGTACAATTAACATTTCTAAGAATCCGATATTGCATTCAAAGGCTAAACATATATCCATAAAGTTTCACTTTTTGAGAGAACAGGTAAATGAGAAGCTAGATTGGAGTATGTGTCTAATAAGGAACAAATTGCAAACATCTTCATGAAGCCTTTGACTATGGATACTTTTGAGTATCTCAGAGGGAAGTTAGGGGTGATTGTCCCTCTTGATCAAACTTAAGATGCATTTGGTATGCATTAATCCCGTGTATTTCACAGTCATATCTTATGGGCCATATTGATGATTGGTGGTTGATACTCAGGGAGAGTAGTTAGTGTATGCGGGAAAAGCGGTTTGATGAAATCCAAAATGTGAAAATATTTCAAGGACTTGCCCAAACACCCATGGGACTCTTGGTGCAAGTTATCGAGTTATGAGGAATGACTCAACTTCCCAAGGAGTGTTCCATGGTTCTCTATCTCACAAGGTCCCTCAAGCAGATGCCTTTGCTCTTAGATAATTGAGAAAATTGACTTAGGGATGATGAATCCAAGAATGAGGGATGATTTGATTTAATTTAGTATGAATGTATCCTATTTATGCATGATTTTAGTGAATGAACTAAACTAGATGATAAGATGAAAAGGTTAGTAAAAAAACTATCCTAACATGATATACTAGCTATATGGTTTAATCTAATGATGATAGAAATACTCTAAGATGCTTATTAGATTAATTTCTATTACAAAGAGAGGCTAAAATTCTTGTTAAAATTAAGTATAAGTATGATGCTAAAGACTTGGATTCTGAAATGGAGGAATGAGAGCTCTATTTATAGGGAAAATAGGGCAATGGATGGTCAGGATTGAAGAATCTGATCAAGGGCCAAGATTGAAAGCTATCAATCCATTTTTGCAATTCTCACCAATGAAATGGTGACAATTGTCAACATAAGACTACTTGAGAGGAGAGGTAAGAAGTATTAAATGCTTGAGAATACATGAAGGTTACCTTAGAAGGTAAAGGTTAAGGTTAGGTTAAGGTTATCCATTGGATAAAGCTTTTACCCAAAGGATAAACTCTTGTGCAAAGGTTAAGGGGATAACCATGGTCAAATCAATGAATGCTTGATGAGACCCTTGGGCTAGATGAGGGTTAAGTTAGACAAAAAGTCTCTAACCATGCCACTAAGGGTTAGTTAACCATTAATGGTTTGAAGACTTTGGGGACAAATTTGTAAGAGTCCTTCCAAATTTGTAAGTGACCTCCTCAAATTTAGGGAAAGGGGATAATTGATGAGTTTAGGTTAATTGATTAGGATTAGAGATATTCTAGAAGAATTTAGGAACAGGGTTAGGAGGCAAGTGGGAGATGTAGGAAAATGCAAGTGGATGAGGGATAATGGGATTTAATTAAAATGAATTGCTTTATTTCAATTTGGTTGCAAGTTAGGGATTTAAATAAATTAGATTTATTTAATTGGGGTGAACTATTTAATTAAATGTAAATTTAATTAAAAAGTAGAGAGAAGGGATTTAATTAAACACAATGATTTATTCAATTAAATGATATAAAGGGCTTAAGTGATTTTAAATAAATAAATTGAATAATTTATTTAATTAAATAGAAGAATGTGGATGATTTAATTAAATTATATTTAACTAAATATAGGAAGGAGAATAAAATGAACATTAAATATTCATTTAGGAATATGGTCATTTTTATACGTTTACATTTTGCCCCTCTTTGAAGTGACGTGTGTGCACATGTTGATTCGAAGAAAAATGATGTGTCATCAAAATTTGATTATGATTAGTGTGATGTCATATCGAAATGTTCATGTCGTGCCCCAGATCTAGTAAATGATGTTGATAATGCCCCTTGGGAGATGAATAAAAAATTTGGAACTTTGATTTGAGTTGATAATTTGATTGCATTTTAAAATTTGGCCTATGTTGAATGCATTAATTTGATTCATCTCCTGAGATATTTGTTGGTGTTAGAAGAGAGATCACGAGAAATTTACGTGCTCAACTATGCAACCCTAATTTCCATTTACCCTATAAAAAGGTAAAAAGTGATTTATTTTGTCTCATTTGTGCTTGTTGACTTTGGAGAAAGTGACACTTGGAGAAAAAGACAAAATGTCGATTCCCTTTGCTTCTCATTGATTCGAGCACATTCGGAGGTATTAGAGGCCCGCCATGTATGGACCACCAGTAAGTCATCATTTTTAACCCCTTTTTTATTTTGGTTTTGTCATTTTTAGTCAGGTGTTTCATTTTTATCATGAAATTGCACGATTTAACGCGTCTGGTAGAAACCATAGCGCATACGAAACAAAACATAGTGTGTAGCATCCTAGGAACTAGGGTAGCATCCAGGTAGGTTAGGTTAGCATAGAGGGGGGTTAGGATGGCGCATAGACATAGTTTAGCGCAGCGGGTGCACAGGGTAGCGCATAGGGGGAAGTGGGTAGCGCATCGCTTAGACCTAGTGCTTAGGGTTAGCCGGGGGTCACATGGGTAGGTTAAGGTAGTGCGTAGATGTGACCTAGCGCATCGGGGTAGGTTTGTGGCACAGGTCCAAATTAGGATAGCGCATAGGGGGTTTAAGTGCTTAGGGTGTTTTGGGTGGCGCATCGATAGATCAGGGTAGCGCATAGGTGCATTTTAGTGCTTAGGGTGCATTTGGTAGCGCATGGAGATTGTTGGATAGTGCACATAGAGCAGTGTAGTGCATGGATAAAAGGTTTCAGCATGTCGGTACAAAAATTTGGGGAAAGTAGGATTTTGGTGAGGATTATGAGATGAAGAAAGATAGGTAGGTGTTTGCCAGTTTTGTCGGGATGGGTGCGATGGTTAGTCTACGTGTATGTTGTCGTTGTTTTGATAATTTGTCCGATATGAGTTCCGATATTGTGTTTTTGATATGGATTTTGGAGATAACTTGATTTGATTTGCAATGTTTCAAGTTGATGTTGATCTGATGTTGATATTGATATGATATGATGTGAATTTGATATGAATTTGTGATGTGATATGAACTTGATTTGATATGCATTGTCTCAAGTTGATATAATTGTAGGACTTGAGTTATTTTTCAAGTTGATATGGCTGTGGAACTTGAGTTGTGTTACAAGTTGATATGTTTGTGGAACTTGAGTTGTGTTACAAGTTGATATGATTGTGAAACTTGAGTTGTGTTATAAGTTGATATGATTGTGAAACTTGAGTTGTGTTACAAGTTGATGGATCTGATATGGATATGGATTTGATATGATGTGGAAATTGATTTGATTTTCAATGTTTCAAGTTGATATGAATTGGATTTTGATATGAATTGATATGATGAGGAAACTGATATTGGACATGTTTTGTTTGTGACAGGAGAGACTTGGGGTTGTTAAGTCATGAGAGTGATTTCTGAGACTGTGGTCGTTGATACCATGATTGACACAGGTAGACATGGATGTTATTGAGAGGTGTGGACTATCCTCTTTGTTAGAGATGCCTCGGTATATCATTAACTGGGGTTTATTGACAGCTTTGGCCAAGAGGTGGCATAGTGACACCAACACCTTCCATTTGGCACCAGGTGAGATCATAGTGACACCTGAGGATTGCTACCGGATTCTGTGGATTCCCATGGTAGGTGCAATTTTACCCTATGAGCAGACTAAGGAGGGCGGGACAGAGGCACTTCGCCAGATTTTGCATGATGAGCATATTTGCAAGCATGAGATCCCATGGCAGGAGTTTATTGATTTGGATTATGCTCCTCTACCATTAGTGCTGATAGGATTCATAGGTGGATTTTTATGTCCCGACCATAGGTCAAAGGGACTGGTAGTAGGATGGGGGCTGGTTTTGGAGGACATGGTGACACAGGGTCATTGATTTGCATGGGGGTCGGCCATGTTGGCCCACCTATACAGGGATCTGCATCAGGTGGTTTACTTGGAATATAGTAGTCTATCAGTGGGGGTCACACTGCTATAGGTATGGGCATGGGAGCATATTCCCACTGCGAGGCCACTGGTAGATAGAGATAGGCCTGCTGGATGCGCCTATGCCTATGGATATAGAGGGATAGTTGTCCATCGTAAGCTGGGCAAACTAGAGAATTGGAGGTGAGTGCTAGATGATATTGATATGGTCGTCTTGAGACCGTATATGGATTGCGAGGTGTAGGCCAAGGATGGGATGGAGATTCCATATGTCTACATGTCTTAATTTTTGATAGGGCAGACACCCTTTGTTATTGAGAGATTCTTGCACAACCAAGTGTTGCGGCAGTATGGTCGATAGCAGAGGATACCACAAGGAACATTTGTGTATGCTCAATGGAGGTAAGATGTACCAGAGTGGGGACCCACTATTGATAGTGCGGCGGTGGTTAAGGAGTTCTTTCACCTAGCCAGCTAGATATGGGACTATGCTTACGGGATAGTGGATGCAAGGATGACCGATGAGTTCGCAACACTCTTTGCAGCTCATGTGGTGGCCAAGATATCAGATCTAGAAGAGATGATTCCCGCTTTTGATGATGAGGAGGATGAGCATCCTAAGAGGCTAGGGAGACGGGGCGAGGAGGGAGAGGATTTGGATGAGGGAGGTGGGAATGGTGGAGGTGATGATAGTGGAGATGGTGGAGGAGGTGTCCGAGGTTAGTGTGGGGATAGGGGGAGAGTTGATCGGGGGAGGAGAGGAGATAGAGGGAGAGCTAGTGGAGGAGGTGGGATATGGGTGGAGAGAGTAGTGTGGCAGGATATGGAGGATAGAGGGAGAGGAGGTTTGGCTATTGGAGCTGGGGGTGAGGATTGGGTAGGAGAGGTGATAGCAGCAGTGGGAGGGACATATGAGTTTAGACGGCTAGCCCAAAGGAGGAGGTTGTTGGCATATGCACACTCCAATGAGACATTATAGGTGATTGAAGGTTTTGACATTGATGGCAACACTCATGAGAAATTTCAAAAGTGTATCCAAAAATGATAATAGAGGATGAGTTAGCAGCTCCACAACCTGAGACTCATCTATCACCGATAGGCACTTCTTTGAAGAATGACATGGTTGCAACTTTCAAGAGAGTTGTAAGGAAAAGAGATCCCTCACCGGCAACCACACCCTCACCTAGGAGGACAAGACAAAAACAACAAGCAGTGAAATCTCCGGTAAGAAAGGCTACACCAAAGAAGAAGAAGAAGAGGACAAACAAGGACTTGGCCCCTCTTGATATACTATTAAATGAAATTACAAAGGAAGGAAAATTGAAGAATATAGAGAAACTATATGACACTCTGACAGCTGATGAAAAAGAACAAGTAGAAAATAGTGTTATATTGCCAATGGATATGTATAAGAAATTTTTGATGGAAGTAGTAAATGAAGTACCAGATGAACTATTTAAAAGACTGGAAGCAAGAAGACAAGTAGTAATAGAACTTGACAAGAAAATAAAGATAGAAAAGCTACTTGCTTTATATCTGGTGAATTCACCCAAAGAAATTGATGACTTAATTGCTGAAGACAACCGGTCAGTATTTTCCACTGCACACCGGCACATTGCTTTGATGGTTGGAAGAGTTAATGAGGTAACTAAGGAGGCAAAAAATGCATGGGACATTTTCCTAGTGGAAAAAGAAAAACAAGAAGAATACATGAGTCATAAACCTATAAAGGTATATTAGAAAGAAAGAGACAAGGGTAAAGGTAAAGTTGGTGGACCACCTAGTATCAAGGTTAAAGACAACTTACCCCTACCTCCTTTTATTACTCCACTGGTAAAAACAACAGCTACAAAAGATCAACCAACAGTTGAAAGTATGGATGTAGAGGATGTTAATCCTAATCCTAAAGTCTTATATACTGTGGATGTTGATACTCAAAAGATCAACATTGTGGTAGACAAATATACAGGTGATAAGACTGACATGACCAGTGAGGCTCTGGTAGCTAAGAAAACTGATAAGACACAGGGACAGAAAACACTGGTAGAGCATTTGCAACATCTCACCGGTACAGTTAAAAGAACAAAGATAGCAATAAGAGATAGTAAAAAT
Organism: Cryptomeria japonica; assembly: GCF_030272615.1. NCBI lineage: Eukaryota > Viridiplantae > Streptophyta > Pinopsida > Cupressales > Cupressaceae > Cryptomeria > Cryptomeria japonica. The sequence goes on along the minus strand of NC_081413.1, from coordinate 57,856,352 downwards.
TTTATGGGGAGTATAAACTTGATTTTGGTGGATCTATTTCAAATTTTAACTACCCAGTTACAAGGTTGAAACTACAAACTCTATTGACATCTTGACAACCTTTGTCATTGATGCCAAAGGGGGAGTAGTGGGATGAGAAAATTCAACATCACAAGAATCGTATGCTTAGGGGGAGCACACACATTTCTGGTAACATTTTTGGACTGCACATTTTTTGATACACTTTTGAAATTTCTCATGAGTGTTGCCATCAATGCTAAAGGGGGAGATTTTTGGCATATGCACACTCCAATGAGACATTGTAGGTGATTGAAGGTTTTGTCATTGATGGCAACCTTACAATCCTATGGCACCAACAAGGAATTATACCGGAAAGGCATTACACTAGCAAGTTAGTGCACTGGCATCAACGATTAGACTCTACACCAGCACTCAGGACACTGGCACCGGCACAGAGAAAGGAAGTATACCGGCATAGAGGCCGACATGATTTTGTTATATTATATTTTGTTTATTATTGTAAAAACTTTGTAAGTTGACTTGGCATGTTGTAAAATGACTCTTATATTATAAAAGAGATCATTGTAGACATTTTGCGATGAAGCAATGAAGTAAGGAAGAAAAAGAAGGAAGTGATTTATGCGAAATATTAAGGTAGACCTATTATGTGAAATATAGGGTAAAGGGTTTATGTAAGAAGTAGAGAAGCAATCGGTAGTGAATTAGGAATTATAGATGCTATTGTAAAGCAATACAAGATACTGGATTTGTATAATACACATTGTAAGTCAGTGAGACTTCCCATTTAAGCAGTGAGCTCTAGGCAGTTGGCCTTCCTGCATGTGTAGGCCCCTATTGTAAGTAATATTCTCTTATTGGCCAGTAAGTGGATATTGTGGGTCACAAATCCCACCGAGGTTTTTCCCACACTGGGTTTCCTCGTTAAATCCTTGTCTCATGGTGTTCTTTTCATGTGGATGTTTTTAATTATGTTTATTGCATTATTTCTTGCATACCGGTACACTATTATAATATATTTTGCATGTTTTAAGATAAGAAATTATGTACACCGGTTAGATAGTGATTCACCCCCCCTCTTAGTATCAGTGGGACTCCTAACAGAGGTCAGATGTTTTACCCCCACCAGCACTAAGGACAGGGAGAGGGATGGAGGGTCCCACTACACAGGTACCCCTCCAGATTCAGATTCTGACTCATTGGGAGGATTCTCAAATTAGGTCCTTATAGTTTTCAGTGTAGCACCTATAGACACAGCTGACCACTGAGTGGGATAAAGTTTTGGAGCGGTTGGGTCGAGCTGAGGCTCAAGCAGAGACTTTTGATAGAGTAGTTGCGGGTGGCTCGATGAGAGACACCCTGAGGGAGTTGTCTTATACAGCCAAGGAGGTTGAGTATTGTCAGAGGCATTATGAGGATGTGGTGCCCCAGGAGCATAGAGTTCTGAGTGTCACAGCGACAAGATCTAGTCAATCTAGGAAGACGAGGTTGAGGATAGAGAGCAAAGGTGTGATAGGGCTTACTCATCAGGATCCACCTAGGGATCCTAGTGTTGAGACATCTGTTGTGAGACCGTCACACTCAAGAGATAGTCATACCTAAGAGACATTGTCTCCTTTGTATTTTGATCATTTTGTTGTATTATGGGACAAACATGACATATTCTGTACATTTGATCATTTTTGAGATATATATATGACATCATTTTCCTTGATCCTCATGTGATGTGTTATGTATGATGCTTTCTATATGATTTGGATGTTTTTATGATAATGATGCAATGCTTAGATGCATGTGATTTAATATGTGATGAATATGATGTGATAATGCATGATGTTGTGAGATGTATCTTGAAAATGAGATGTATGATAATGATATGTTGTGAAATGTATCTTGAAAATGAGATGTATCTTGAAAATGAGATGTATGATAATGATATGTTGTGAGATGTATCTTGAAAATGAGATGTATGATAATGATATGCTGTGAAATGTATCTTGAAAATGAGACGTATGATAATGATATGCTATGTGCAACTAATTGTAAAATGATATGCAACTAATTTTAAAATGATATGCAACTAATTGTAAAATGATATGCAACTAATTCTAAAATGATATGCAACTAATTGTGAAATGATATGCAACTAAATGAGCATCCTCATTCTTCCATTTGTCATTCCTATACAGTCACATGTTTTTGCTTTCTTTGTTGTTATCATCATTGAGCATTGATTTGTTGGGATATGTTGAAAATTTATACAAGCATAATGGTATAATTGAACCATAATGACCTGAGAAAAATTTACATGATTTTTCATTTTGCAAGATGGCACAAGCACCAAGGTATAATTGAATCAGGACGACTTGAGTGTGGCTTGCATATAAATAGACAAGATTAAACCATTTGTATGTGCAAATTGGAATCATGTCTTCAGTGATATGCTTTGAATCATGTCTCGAGACAAGTATTTGCATAGTACGAGTGATTGCCTCACAGATAGAAAACTAAAAAAATATTGGAGTTCCCATGAGTTTCTCTAGCTTGATGCATCGTTGAGAAAATATAGAGGATCTAATAGTGTCAAAAAGTTCAAGTGCAAAAATAGTCAAAACTTCATGCCAGATACAAATATTTGATACTTCAGAAAATAATCCATCATGTGTTGTGAATCCTTTTAAGTGATCAATGTTTGTTCTCGTGATTGTTGATTTGTTGTTGGATAGGATGCTCTGAGTTTGCTGGAGTTTTGATCAATGTTGCCCCTAGCCGATTTTACCTCCTGATGTGGATATGTATAGTGATTACCAAGCCATGGTAGATGACAAAATGGTATTTGGATTAACAAGGACAACACCTACACTAAGTATGTCCTGAAGAAATGGTATTTTGATAGAGTGTCGAACGATGGCCGATATTGCGTGACTATGTATATAAAAGTTTGAGAGTATAGATAGATAGAGGAGTCATCCTCTCACAATAGCACCTATTGCCAGGTTTTCACCAGTTGTTTTTATTGTACCTTTTTATTTACTTTTTTCTGATTTTTTATTGTTTTTAATATTTTTGATTTTTTCAACTTGTCCATGCATTAGACTGCTCAAGTATAGCATTTCTTCAGATGGATGTTGTTAGTTGGTTTGTTGAGCACATCTCCTTATGAAGTTATTAGCTGATAAGGACCTGATCCATATGATGATATGATAACATAGGGACCTAACCAGTTAGGTTCAAATTTCCCTTTCTTTTCCCGATCCTGTTGATTTCTGGGATTTTCTTTGAGGACTAGGTCACCAATTTTAAAAATCCTAGGGATGACTTTGTGATTGTAGCTTTGGCACATGCGTTGTTGATATGATTTGAGGTGAGTATAGGCATGTTGACATTTTTCATCTAGAAGTTTTAGCTCTTGCAGTCAGTTTACTCATTACTAGTCATCTGGAATGAGGCCTTTCAAAGATACTTTGAGAGATGGAATCTCTACCTCCAGGGGTAAAATTTCTTTTGATCCATACACTAATGAATATGGCATAGCTCTTGTAGGTGTGCAGATGCTAGTTCTGTATGCCCTAAGTACTAGATTGAGTTGCACGTGCCAATCTTTTTTGACATCATTTACTATTTTTTTTAGGATTTTAAATATTGTTTTGTTGGATGCTTTGGCCTGACCATTCCCCTGTGGGTAGTAAGGTGTAGAGAAATGATGTTGGATTTTGAAATTTTCACATAGTTCTCGCACATCTTGGTTCTTGAAAGGTCATCCATTATCTATGATGATGTAACTTGGATTGCCATATCTGTAGATTAGATAATTAAGAATAAAAGAGGCAATTTGTTTCCCAGTCACTGTGGTCATGGTGACCGCTTCAATCCATTTGGTAAAATATTCAGTTGCAGTAATAATGAACATGTGTCCATTTCAAGATGAAAGATGAATTTTACCAACTAAGTCTAGTCCCCACTAGAAAAAGGGATAGGATGTTGTGAATGGTTGCAGTTCCTGTGCTGGTGCATGTATAAGATTGCCATGGATTTAGAATTTAGGAAACTTCTTTGCAAAATGGCAAGAATCTTTTTCCATTGTCGGCCAGTAATATCCCATTCTTAGAAGTTTTTTAGCAAGAGTAGGACCACTTGAATGTGTGCCATAGATAACTTCATGAATCTCTTGTAATGAAGAGTCAGATTCATTACGATCAAGGTAATGAAGAAGAGTAACATCTAGACCTTGACAGTACAGAGTATCAGCAGTGAGTATAACAGGCGCTTGCCGGATAAAGTTGCATTTTTGGTTTCAAGATAGGTCAACGTGTAGGGTATTTTTTTTAAGATAGTCATATATCATTCCATATAATGGAGAGTCAGAACCGGTCAAGGCATAGATAACATGGGATTCAAAATGGTCATAGGCTGGGGAGAATAGTTGCTCTACTAGAAACTCGTAATGACATTGTTGCTCTGCAATTTGTAGCAGTGAAGCGATAGTAGCCATGGCATCGGCTGCTCTGTTGTCTAACCTTGGTATTTGCTCAAAGGTGATGTGTACAAAATATTGTTTGAAATCATCCACCATTCATTTTTATGGTAGCAGCTTGTTGTCTTTCATCTGATAGTCATTGTTGATCTGATTGATGACTAGTTGTGAATCTTCATAGACTTTTAATTCTGTGATTCTCCATTCTACGACCATTTTGATCCCTGTAACTAGTGCCTCATATTCAACAATGTTATTTGTGCATGGAAACATGAGCCTATACGATCTTAGTATGGTGTGTCTGTCAGGAGTGATGAACAGGATGCCAGTACCAGAGCCATGCTGAGTATAGGAACCATCAAAGTAGAGGGTCCATTGCTTGGTGTTTATAGTAAGAACATCTCTATCTAGAAATTCAATCTCCATTGGTTGTTTATTTGGAAATGGTGCATTTGCCAATTGATCAACAATCACTTGTCCTTTGATAACTCATCGCTCAGTGTAGTGGATATCAAATTCGCTGAGAACCATTACCCATTTAGCCAATCTACCTGTGAGAGCTGCTTTGCTGAGTAAGTATTTTAGAAGATCAATTTTTGCTACGATCTTGATTGTATGCGCTAGCATGTAGTGTCAAAACTTTTGAGAAGCAAATACCACTATTAGGCAAGCCTTCTCAATGAATGTATAATTGAGCTCATATCCATTCAAAGTTCTACTGATGTAATAGATAGTGTGTTCCTTTCCTTCTTGATTTTCTTGTGCTAACAGTGCCCCCAGTGATATGTTTGTTGTTGATATGTAGAGAATAAGTGGCTTCCTTGCTATCAGTGGTACTAGAATTGGTGAGTTCATTAGATATTGCTTGATTTGGTAGAATGATTCTATGTATTTAGCCTCCCATCTGAATGGTATGTTCTTATGTAGCAAATGATTGAATGGTAGACTTTTATCTACTAGTTGAGTGATAAAACGCCTGGTTGAATGGAGTCATCCTTGCAAGGATCTGAGTTGACTGATGTTCTTAGGTGGTGGCATCTCCATGATGGCTTGTACCTTTGCTAGATTGACTTCAATACTCTTTTATGAGACTATGTAGTCTAGTAACTTGCCTGATGTAACCCCAAAGACACACTTCTTAGGGTTGAGCCTAACTTCAAATTTTTCCAATCTGTCGAAAATATTTTCTAAGATGCTTAGATGTTCTGCTCGGGTAAATGATTTAGCTAGTAAATCATCCACATAGTCCTCCATGAAGGTATGCATCATGTCATGAAAGATTGTTGTCATTGCCCATTGATAAGTTGCCCTAACATTCTTTAAGCCAAATGGCATGACATTCCAATAGTATGTTCCCCAAGGATAGGTAAATGTTGTTTTATCTTGATCCTTTGGGGCTATCTTGATTTGATTATAGCCCAAAAAACCATCCATTAGTGATAGCATTGCATGGCCTGCTATGAGGTCTATAATTATGTTGATATTGGGCAAAGAAAAGTCATCCTTTGGACAAGATTTGTTGACATCTCTAAAATCGGTGCATATCTTGATACTACCATCTGGTTTTGAAATTGGCATGATGTTGGAAATCCATTCAACATAGTTGATAGGTCGAATAAATTCGACGTCTAATAGTTTCTTTAGCTTAGCTTTGACCATGAGTGCTACATGTGGATTCATCTTTCTCAATTTTTGCTTGACTAGCTTAGCTCCTGGAGCAATGGATAGTTGATGCATGATTAACTATGGATCAATCCCGGGTATATCTGCATATGACGAAGCAAAGTTAATCTGCTTTTCTTTGAAAAATCAGACTAACTCTGATCTTTCTTCTTCTGTCAAAGATTCTGCTAGATGTCTATTTTTGGTTGTTGTTGTTGTACCAATGTTGATTGATTGAGTAGGCTCAATCAATATGGGTGATCACTCTTGATAGTGTTTAGGTAGAGTGTCAAGTCTCCCATCTTTAGGTGCCTTAAAAAGGTTTTCACCCACAGATGTGTCTTTTATTTTTACTTTTTTGTGATCTATTGCTGCCATTGACTGGTTTTCAGTAGTAGATCCTTTATTTCTATCATTTTTGTGACTAGGAGACTTGGCACTCCCCTGATTGCAAATGTCGTTACTTTGTTCACTGGTAGAGTCTATTTCCGGGTTGACGGTGCACAAATAATGGATAATGGAATCATCATTTGGGAAAATTGGCATGTCATGATTTTTAGGTTCGTCCCAATCTATGAGGTCATGAAAGATAAGTGGTAAAGAGTCATTGGGTGGGTCAAGTTTAGCTGTTGTAAGTGTGAGGATGGAGGTATCATCGTGGTTGGCTGAGATTTTAAATGTTAATGATTGTTTCAAGGTCTTTGATGGTATCATCTTTTGTGTAGATTTGCTTGTAATGTCGCTACTTGTTTTCCTTGGTGTATAGATATTCAGTGGACCAAATTCAAGTAGTCTAGGTTATGTGCATTGTTCTTCTTGAGAAATGGGCGTATGACTGTCATTTGCAGCAATATCTTTAGTAACATTGGAATAGCTGCCCCATTCATATTCATTTGAATCAGTCTTAGAGGTATTATCCTAGATTCTAGCAGTGTTGTGGACTAGTATGTTGTAGGGTGAAAATAGGTCTTTGATGATTGATACGAGTCAGATAGTTTTCTCTGATTATGTATCGGATCCTTCTTCTACCCTTTGCATTTTCTCATATACTGTCTCTCCTTAGGGAGGAATGATGTTATTAGGAGGTGATTCTTCTTTGTTTGACATTGTTTCTTGAACATGATGAACTTCTGCAGTAGGTGCTTCCTTCTTTTGATTGATGGACTTCTCTTGATGTTTCTTTCTTTCTTGGTATTCACATTCCTTGTGTATTGTCTTTGCTAATTCAAATAGTGCCTCCTGGCATGAGTCCTCCTTGTATTTCTTCTTTGCCTTCCATTGAGGTTTTTGGTATTTGTTTGGTGTCTTCTTTGGTGGTAGAGTGTGTTCATAGCCCAATCATGTTTTGTCCTTACAAAATTGTGAAGGAGGATCTAATGGTTCTATGATGCCTTCCTGATGCTTGTCGATACATCCTTTGCCATCTATCCCATTTGTTTTATGATCAAGTAGCCTTTTCTATAAACTATGCTGGTATAACTACTTCCATAGTAGCTGCTCTGTCTTCTTCCTCATCCTTGTATAGCCAACTAAGGATGTTCTTTTCCTCTAATTCATGCGCTAGTGTGCCGAGTTGGATAAATTTGCCATCAAACTTGGTGATGGGCTATGTTGCTTGATGTGTTGATGTTGTAGGTAATCCATGAGATTTAGGTGATGGTGGTAAGTTGGCTAAACACAAAGGTTCCAAAGAGTATTCTCCCATGCGTTGCTCTTTGATTTTTATTTTTTGCTTGAAATCCATAGATAGTGATTTGGACTTTTCTTGCTAAAGATCTGGTGCTGAGGAACTTTGTTTTTCTCTATTATGTAGAACCAAACTATCTTGGGCTACCCCCATAGCATTACAATATTGAAATAAGTTATGATCTGCAGATATAGAAATCTCCTATCCATTGTAGGGGAACATAACACACTGGTGATAAGTAGAAGGTACTGCTTGCATTTCATGTATCCAAGGTTGACCCAATAAGATATTATATGTGAGGTCTATGTCTAAGACTTGGTACATAGTATCCCTTTGTATTGGTCCTACTTGAATCAGCAAAATTACTGTTCCTTTGGATGATCTTTCTTCATCATCATATGCTTTGATAGTGATCTTTTTGCATGGATCAATAGATTTCTTAGAGAAGCCTAATGTACAGATAAGTTTCAAGGTACAGATATTGAGTCCAGCTCCCCCATCTATTAATACTCTTTTGACTCAATGTTTGTAGACCAAGACTTCAATGTGGAGTGAAGTATTATGTAGATGGCTCAATGAGATATTATCATGATCAGAAAAGGTAAGGTTATGAGGCCCTGTCATGTGAGCCACCATGGCTTCGAATTTGTCAACATCCAGATCTTGAGGTACATTTGTTTCCAATAGTGCTTGTTCCAAGATGTCTTTGTGTTTTGGCAAAAGTTTCAGCAACTCCAGTATAGATATTTGAGCAGGAGTTTTGTGCAGTTGACTGACTAGATCATATTGTATTTTGGGTATGGTGTTTGTTGTTGATGTATGTCCCTTCAAGACATATTTTTGAGCTTTGGTGGTTACATTGACGGATTCATGCTCACGCTTGTCTTTGATTGTAATGACGTTTACTTGATTGTCCTTAGCTGATATATGATTGATGGTGTTATTGTATATGTGATTGATACGAGCTCCATGTGTATCATTTGAGGTCGAAGCTCCATCCTTGTTGTAGTTTGGACGAGGATTTTTAAAGGCTTCATGGTCACCATTTGTCTTGAGACCATTAACTATTAAATCACCTCTATCAATCATGTCTTGAACAATGTTCTTTAGTCTCATGCAATCATTTGTTTGATGGCCTTTGTTGTGATGAAAATCACAAAAGTGTGAGTCATTCCACCAGGGTGGTTTGATTTGTGATTCAAAGTTATTGATTGCTGGTAAGGAGATAATTTTGTTTGCCAGGAGTTCTTTGAATGCTGACTCCAATGATTGCCCTAATGGTGTAGACGCATTTTGGAAAGTTTTTGGTGTTACCTTGTAAGTTTGTATTAGGTCCTCGATTGGTGTTATTATCTTGGGTATTGTTGGTGTTGTGAAGATGATCTTGATTGGTAGCTGGTGCATAAGTGTTAGTACCTTGGTTAGCACCTTTTTGATTTTTGGTAGCCTAAGGATTACCTAATAAAGTTAACACTGGTTGTTTGGACTTCGTATCATTAGGATAGTTTCCTTCTTCATTTCCAGTATATTTGTTTCGAGTCCAGAACCTGGATTTGTCTAAGTTGTTGTTGATTTGGTTATTGTAATTAGATTTGGATGAATTCGTCCCTTCTTTGAAGAATTTCAACATTCCTTTCTTGACACATGCCTCTTCTACTTGGATTCCATTCTCAATCAATTTAGCAAAAGATGGTATGCATTGGAGTTTGAGTATGTAACTCATCTCACTATTTAAATTGTCAATGAAAATTTCCATCTTTTCTTTCTCAGGCACATCTCGAGGATACCTTAAGACCATTCGTCGCCAACGTTGAAGGAACACCATGAATGTTTCGTTGTTCTTTTGTTTGGTATTTCAGCATCTAGCATGGTGATGGCATGTTGAATGTTGTAGGAATATTGCGTAATGAATTTGTTGACTAACTCATCAAAGGATCTGATAGGAGGTGTAATTTTGGATAACCATTCCATTGTTTGCCCTCCCAAGCTTCCTGGGAATAATCTCATTAAATAAGTGTCATCATTGGCAAATTCTAGGCTCATGGTGCAGAATTCTTAGACATGATTGTGGGGATCGCATTTCCCATCATATTTGTCAAATTTGGGAATGTCTGAATTTGGGGGAAAAGGTATCATGTTTAACCTCCTTTCAAAATGATAAGGACAAATTTCATTCAAGGAATACCGTATTTTTGATCCTTGTTGCATGTCTTATATCTATTTTTGCAGCATTTGTATTTGCTGTGTAAGAGCAACCAAGGGTGCATTTGTTTGCTGAGGGAATAGTTCTTCCCTTACATTGTTCCTAGTTCGGAATGGCATGTGTAGTGGTATGTTTTGCTCAAGGATGTTTTGCTCAAGTAAATTATGCTCAGGTAAGTTTTACTCATGTATGTTTTGCTCAGGTATGTTGTGTTCATGGTCACGTGCTTTCTCCTCTCTTTGTTATTCTTGACAAGCATAATGTTGAGACCTTGTTCTAAATATGTCAGTATCGAAGTCTTCAGGGAGTTTAACTCCTTTTCTTGTGAGCATGAGTAGGTATTTTTATTTGTCAGTTTCCATGAGTTTTTCCACAAGTTTTTGAAATGAAGCGCTTTCTTGACACTCTTGGAGGAGTTCCTCAGAAATTTCAGTGTCTTCTAGATTTGGATATTCGAAAGGATTTGATAATTTTCTTTCCATGCTGGACTCTGGTTGTGTTTCACTTTGTTTGTTTCATTAGAGCGAGTAACAACAGGCATCTAGTAGAAACTTTCTGTGACAAAGGGAAAGAACTCCTCTTCGATGTTTTTCTCATGGGTTGGTGGTTCAAATCGTGGTATATTGTAAGTGGTGCACACTTCGGGGAAGAAAGCCAAATTGATCTTTCCTCCTTGATTTAGGCGTTGACTGAATGTTGATTTTTGACAGGATGCTCTACTCCTCAATGGTTCCTTATCAAATTTGTTTGTTTTGTCTTGAAGATACAAGCGCATATGATGGAGGAATGTTCAATGAGATTTGAAAAGTTGGCGATTGATGTATAAAAATTTATTCCTTTTGACAAGTTTCAGAGAACTGGGTTGTTGTTTCCTCAACTTAGTGTTATGATAAATACTCTTTCTTATCAGAATATGAGGATTAGTCATGCACAAGTGACCAATGGTTTCCTTTGATTTTTTTTGGATTCAAGATATCTTGTTTGGAAACTTAAGTTTTACTTTATCAAATGAAGGTTTAGATGCCCCCTCATGACAAAGCATGTCAAATGATATGGAATAAGAGCTTTCCCAATATGGAAACTTGATTTGACAACTTGGATTTTAAAACAAGTATATTTTTGGATAAAAATCCATTTGATTGAAGGACCTTTTGATACGTGTGATGGTGTTTCCTGATTTTGATAGGAGAGATGTGTTTTAGCCCTTGACTAGTTTTCAGATTTGGACAACCTTTGTTTTACAAAAAACTTGCTTTTGGAGTAGTTTTGATACCTTGATTCGATTTTCTATTTGATGGAGTTCAAGATGAGGAAAGAAGGCTTCCTAAACTATTTTTAGATTTTTCAAAAATAGCTTCTATTTTGCCCCCTGTTTTCTCAGTTTTTGCTATGCGCTAAGATAGAAACCAAATGCGCTACTGAATTTCCGCAATACGCTAGAGAATAAACTCCACATGTCAAGTAGCCCTTTTGATGCACTAACAGGATTTTTTGAGTTTGTTTTATTTTGAAAGGTTTATGTGCTAATAAGGGCTTCTAAAGCGCTAAGTGTTGACTTCAACATGCTAATTTTTGGTCTCAACACGCTAAGTTGTTGCTTCAATGCATTAGAATGTTTTAAGAAAGCACTGAGTTTCGATCTATTAATGTTTTGGATTCATCATGCACTAAAGTTTAGTAGAAATGCGCTATGTTGAAGTTTGCAAGCACTAAACTGTGGTTCCAAAGTGATAAGATGTTACTCTTACGTGCTACACTGCCCTGATATTTTTGACTTGGTGGTTTTCTTGTGATTTTTGAATTTTTCCTCAACCATGATAGATGATTTTCTGAAGTAAGAAATGAATGCACAACACAAAAGAGATAACCATTTTGCCTAGTCTAAACAATGAGTGTATGTTCTACAAGGATGTGTTCAAATCTCTAGTATTTCAATAGGTTTGGATACATAAAATACAAATCAATCAGACTCTTTATTCAAAGGTCATCGAGAATACCATAGCTCACTAGTCTCGATACTTCGTCAACTAAAACAGCCTTGTCACCCCCTAGGGGGCACCCATTTTTTTGGCCTTTTGCCAAAATTAACCCAAAGTGAATTGCTTCACAATTGAGTAGTTATCTTGGGAGATATATGGTGAGTAATCTTGGGGGTGGATTCTTCCCCACTCTTGCACTATGATACTGCAAATATTTGGATACTGACTCGGCTCAAGGTTTCTATCTCTAAGGTTCATAATCAGACTTCCTATTCTGTTGTCAGTGATAAACTCCCTCAGGAGGCTTCCCAACCTTTAGAACAAAGGCTTTACGTATTGTAAAGATATTGGGGGAAGGCTAATCACTACGTGCAACCGTTGAAAAGGACTTTTGTCACTTTCCACTTTTGATTATAGTGGGTCGAAACACTTGGCATCAAAGTCGTTCCCCACTTAGGTCATTCCCCTCACACCGACCAAAGAATGGCTTTAAGAGTTGTTTAACTCCTCGGGAGGGAAGGCCTACTAAAGGTTTTAATGCAATAAATATTGAAAGTGTGGGAGTGTTTTGGCTTTTTGATCACCCAATTAAGGGGAGAGCATATTCCTTCCACTTTCGAATCAAAGCACACAAGTGTTCTTTTTAACCTTTTATTGTAATGATTTGGTAAAATCTATATGAAGATATTGCTCCACAAAAACATGGTGTTCATTTTATCCCATCGAATCAATGATTATCTGAGCTAGTAAAGGAACCTGGTCAATAAAGCAAAATTTCAATTTTGGTGGTCAACAAAAGAAATCGACAAAAAGGGGAAGAATTTCCCTCTTTTAACTAAAATTTAGACAAATGCGGTTCTTTTACCTTGCAAAAATTGGAAGTTGTCCTTTTAAACACCAAAGGATGGTGAGGTTGTTTTTAAAGCTTTTTGCAAAATGAAAGATTGTCTTGCTCTTTTTAATAACCCAAAAGGAAATTTTTTCTCCTATGAAAGCAAGAAAGATTTTTGATTGTGGTTCTTTTTAGGTACCCAAATGAGATGTGAGTTCAATTTTAGCTTTTAAACAAGAATTAAAACACTTCAAATTTTTTAACTAACTTAGCTAAGTTAGTAAAAAAATTCAAACTATTTTAAATCCTAACTTAAAAATAAAAATGGGCTCCCAAACCTGCAAGAAGCTGTCAGAAATCCTACAAAATAACAATTAAAGCAGTTAGAAAAATAGTCTCTTGGTGGACTTTCACAAGTCTAATTCTGATCTTGGTTACAAAATAAATTTTTTCTTCTGCCTGTGATGCGTTACAAAAAATACTGTATGCACTACAAAATATACCGGATGCGCTATCAGATAGACCTGAAGTGCTGTACTATTTTCCAAATGTGCTATACTATTAGGTTCCCATGCTGAGACCTACAAGAAAATTTTTAAAATCCTATACACTAAGCAAGGATCTCTACACACTAGGATATGAGTCCCACGTGTCGAACAATATACCAGATGTGCTATAATGTTAACTAGATGCATTGATTCTCCTTTCCCGTGTACCTACAAAGATGGTTAGATTCAAAAACCAAATTTATTATTAGGGTAATGCCCCATGGTGGACGCCATAAATGTATGTGGGAAAAGTGGTTCGATGAAATCCAAAATGTGAAAATATTTCAAAGACTTTCCCACACACCCACGGGACTCTTGGTGTAAGGTATGGAGTCATGAGGAATGACTCAACTTCCCAAGGAGTGTTCCATGGTTCTCTATCTCACAAGGTCCCTCAAGCCAATGCCTTTGCTCTCAGATCATTGAGCAAAGTGACTTAGGGATGATGAATGCAAGAATGAGGGATGCTTTGATTGAATTTAGTATGAATGCATCCTATTTATGCATGATTTTAGTGAATGAACTAAAATAGATGATAAGATGGCAAGGTTAGTAAAAATACTATCCTAACATGATATACTAGCTATATGATTTAATCTAATGATGATAGAAATACTCTAAAATGCTTATTAGAATAATTTCTATTATAAAGAGAGGCTAAAATTCTTGTTAAAATTAAGTATAAGTATGATGCTAAAGACTTGGATTTTGAAATGGAGGAATGAGAGCTCTATTTATAGGGAAAATAGGGCAATGGATGGTCAGGATTGAAAAATCTAATCAAGGGTCAGGATTGAAAGCTATCAATCTATGTTTGCAATTCTCACCAATGAAATGGTGACAATTGTCAACATAAGACTACTTGAGAGGAGAGGTAAGAAGCATTAAATTCTTGAGAAGACATGAAGGTTACCTTAGAAGGTAAAGGTTAATGTTAGGTTAAGGTTATCCATTGGATAAAGCTTTTACCCAAAGGATAAACTCTTGTGCAAAGGTTAAGGGGATAACCATGGTCAAAGCAATAAATGCTTGATGAGACCCTTGGGTTAGATGAGGGTTAAGTTGAGCAAAACGTCTCTAACCATGCCACTAAGGGTTAGTTAACCATTAATGGTTTGAAGACTTTGGGGAAAAATTTGTAAGAGTCCTTCCAAATTTGGCGGTATTCAACAAGTTAGCTTGTTGAAGGCATAAAGGTTTTAATGCCTTTGGAAGACTTTACTCCAAATTTGAGAAGTGAGCTCCTCAAATTTAAGGAAAGGGGATATTGATGAGTTTAGGTTAATTGATTTGGATTAGAGGTATTCTAGAAGAATTTAGGAAGAGGGCTAGGAGGCAAGTGGGAGATGTAGGAAAATACAAGTGAATGAGGGAAAATGGGATTTAATTAAAATAAATTGCTTTATTTCAATTTGGTTGCAAGTTGGGGATTTAAATAAATTAGATTTATTTAATTGGGGTGAACTATTTAATTAAATGTAAATTTAATTAAAAAGTAGAGAGAAGGGATTTAATTAAATACAATGATTTATTCAATTAAATGATATAAAGGGCTTAAGTGATTTTAAATAAATAAATTGAATAATTTATTTAATTAAATAGAAGAATGTGGACGATTTAATTAAATTAGATTTAACTAAATAGAGGAATGACAATAAAATGAACTTTAAATATTCATTTAGGAATATGGTCATTTTTATATGCCTACAGTTAGTTTTGTGAGTCAAATGTTCAGATTTAGTTTTGAGAGTTAGTTTTGTGAGTTTGATTGCAAATACGTGCCTTTTCCATTGATGTCAAAGGGGGAGAGAGTCATGTGAAAAACCATAAGAGGGAGAGAGTCATAAGAGATTTGGGAGAGAGATTTATTTCTTCTTTCTTTGTCATTGATTGTTTTTCACATCATATGTTGCCATGAATGCCAAAGGGAGAGATTGTTGGGAGAATGCTGCAAATATGTGCTTAAGAGATATTTGAGAGATGTGTTGTCATTGATGTCAACATATTTCTCTATCTATGATAGTGATGCAGTGAAGTTCAATGAGTTAGTTCGTTTAGCATGTTGAAGATCAAAGTTTGTGGATTAAAGAGTTTTTAGAGGGATGTCTATATTTGATTCAGTTCAAGTCTCAAAGGTTCACATGAATATTTGATCGAGTTATGGATATCTGTGTTGTGGCTTGTTATTTAGTTGTTTAGTGATGATAGAGTGATAATATTTTGATTTGCATTGCTTTGTATTGTAATATCTTATTTTGCAGATTTGGTGGTATATTTGGAACATTGGTGTGTGTTCTCAATTCAAGTGGTTCATGGTTTGGAGGTCTGCAACTGATGTTTCAAGGTTGATAGTCATTGTAGTTAGTGTTCTTGAGGTCTAGTATGAAGATATTGGTGATTCTATTAATTTGTGCTGGTGTGGATGTTGCAATGGTAATTCATGATACTTGTGGATGTTTCTAGATCATGTGCCCTTTATTTTGGTGGTCTTCATTGATCGTTGAGCTCACAATTGATGATTTGTTTTAGTATGTTGGTGTTCTTCATATTCTTGGTTGATTGTATGATTATAGTGTGTTGCGGATGATAAAGGAATATTTTTTGGAGTTGTAGTGTGTTCGAGGCAATTAATTTGGGTCCATGTTATGTCTTGACCAACATTTATTGGTCCGCATATAGTATTGTATTTTCTTGAGTTTGATTAAATTTTTATAATTAGATGGTGAGTGTTGAGCCAACCTTGATGATTCACCCAAGGTTGATGTTGTGTATAAATAAACATAATAAATTTGTATTTGAGGCATGCAAAGTGAGTGTATGAGTGCGTGTGTGCTTAATGTATACATCTTTTGAACACAAAGAAGTGTGAAGAATAAATTTGTTTTATGCTTCGGAATTGAACCAGGAATTAAGGAGATGCTATTTTCTAGTTCATTGTTTTTGGATGTGATCCAAATCTATATATAGGCAGTGAGCCTTCCCTTATTTTGATAAGTGAGCTCTAGGAAGTGTGCGTGAATGCATGTGCAATCCCCATTGTAATACTTCTAATAGAGTATACCCATTTTTTGGGTTCATCCCCACCATGGTTTTTCCTTTAACCGAGTTTCCATGTTAAAAATCTTGGTGTTATGTGTGTTGATGATTTATGCTTTCATTATGAGATCTGAGATTAAGTTTAAGTTGTGTAAGTTTTGTGATAAATAATTCACCCCCCACTCTCAGTTGTTTGCCCTATTTCATCACAAGTATTTACCAAATCAAGGTTTTAAAAAAGTGTCCGTTGATAGAAATCTTTACTTCAAAGTTGTATCTAGTAAGATCTTAATTGTTGTTTTATATGTGGATGATATAATTTTTGGAGGAGATGATGACATGTGCAAGAAGTTTGATGGTGAATTGCAAAAATAATTTGAAATGTCTATGATTGGTGAGTTAAATCTCTTTCTTGGATTACAAGTAAATCAAAACAATAAAGGTATTTCATTTCCCAGTCAAACTATGTTAGAGAATTGTTGAAGAAGTTTGGATTGGAGAATTCCAAACCGTTATGTACTCCTATGAATACTGGATCCAATTTGACTAATGATGGTAAATCAACTAAGGGTGATGCATGCAATTACAAATCAATGATTAAAAGATTGTTATTCTGACTACTACTAGACCAGATATCATATATGCTAGCTATCTTCCAACCAGATTTCAACAAGAACTGCAAGAGTCACATATTGTTGGAGTGAAAAGGTGTAGCATCATAAAATTGTGACCCCCACAATTTTAACCATATTTTAGGTCCTCACCTATGCGACTATATCTCCCTGCTTGATCAAGACCCCTCTCTTCCCGAGTCTCCTCCTGTTTTAGCCCTTATGCTTCCTTATGACATTGTCTAAGCCCCAAAATAGGGTAGGACAGGGGTGTTTTGTTCATATCCCCCTCAGCATAGGGGCATGGTGTCTTGGTCCCTCTGGGATAGGGCTATGGCGCCCCTATCCTTCCCCTTTGGGGTGGCCCTAAGATAGGTCCATCGGACCCTTAAGTATAATTTTCTCTTTAGGAATTTAAACTCTCTTTGTCAACCTTCAATGGGATGAAAATTAATCCTCTTACGCATTTATAAAAGGAGACATAATTCCCTCATTCAACATACATAAGATATACTAAAATAACATATAATAAGCGATAATCAAGAGAAAGGTCTTCATCAAGCATTCAAGTCCTCAAGCATCCATCAAGGTCTCTTCTTCATGTGTCTTCTTCATTCATCCATTGGAGAAACATCACAACATTCATTTGAAAATTTGTGTGTGTATTAGGGTTTTATCATGTTATATGTCATTTCATGCAACATTTGTGATTACATTCAAGAAACAAAGCAATCATCATCAATAAATTGTAGATCTAAAAGGTACACATTTCCATCATTTACATTTAAGCATTTGAAATTAATTTCTTCAAAGGTTGATTCCTCAACTGGGGTTTGACTAAGGTAAACCTCTATCCACAACCCTTTTTCCCCTCTTTTTTGTGTGTAGGTTGTAGGTGTGCAACTGTAATTGCAGGTTTGGATTTCATTTGTAGAGACAGAAAAACCCTTTTAGCTGTGCATATTTTTCGGAGGACCAAGTACACTTTCAACTTGGTCCCAACAAATTTTCTCCAAATTTGCAGGGAAGATCCGTATCACTTGAAATATCTTAGATCTGGAATTACAGCACAATCTCAAACTGGTAGCTCGTTATTTCATCCATTTTATCTTCCTTTTCTACATAGTCAACAAGTCAACATATCTATTTACAAAAGAGGGTAAATCACATTCCAACCCTTGCAATCCACTTGGTATTCGCATTCTTATTCTCCTTGCATTTGGATATAGTGGATTCAAGCCCCTCTTTTGAATGTAAAGTATCTCCAAATGAAAATCATCCTAGTGACTTCCTTTCTCTCTCTAAGGTGGGGAGTCACTAGGGTTCAATTTTCCACTTTACAAGAGGATATTTAGATATTTGAAAGTAACATAAGATTTTGGATTGTGGTATCCCAAAGGATTAGAATTCACTTTGAAAGCTTATATTGATGCAAATTGGGTGGGGATTTTTGATGACAAAAAGACAATACAAGATAATGCAAGGACTTATGTGTAGATTATGAAGACCTATATGGGAACTCTATAAGGATGTATATGGAGACTATATAAGGATGTAGGTGAACACTATATAAGGAATGTTGTAAGACTATATGAGGAATATAACAAGGAATATAATGCAAAGGACTGATGCAAAATCTCTAGATTCTAGGAAAACCTATGATCACAAGTATGTAGGATGTTTCTGTTGTGAGATTTTTGGATCTTTGTTGAATTGTTGATGTTTCAAGATGAACTTTAACTGGATAATTTTGTCTATGATGAGTTTTTTTTACTATTTGAAAACAAGTATGGATGAATGAACTTTTATCCAACACACTATAAAAATCTAGAGTCATGCAAAGAAGGGCCTGGAATAGCCCAAAAAATAAAGATTGACTTAATACTGGTCTATCACAATGATACATATAAAAACATAGAAATCACTTCTTAGGTTGGATACTGGAAACCATTCGATGAGGCCCTTACAATAAAATACCAAAACAAGATGAATAGCTAGAGAATCTAGCAGCACTGGCTCCACTCCACCACACACACTTCTCGGGTATGCTAGTCTCTCTTACCTTGAAGATCTTGAGATCTTATCACTGGGGAATTTTTGTCTCATGATGCGAGGTACATGAAGGGTATCTATGGGGTATGATCTACACTCTCAGAATCATGAATGTAGGTGTTTTGGCTACTAAATTTGGATCGTACTGGGGGATATTTAAGGGTAAATTAGGTGGATATACATGCGGTGGCTAGCTCATTTAAGAGATATCCCAGTCTGTATAATACATGTTTTTATGCATCTAGCAAACAAGCACTAAGGGATTTTGACTTTCATCAAGACCACAGAGGTATTTGCATGTAGATACTAAGGGAAACCATCGGTATACCTTAACAAAACTAGTTGATTTATGGTTTTCACCAAAATCATAAATATTCATACAGCGGACTGAAAGAGAGTACTGCTTGGGTAATTCCCTTCTAGAACCAAAGAGGTTCCAAAAGGCAGGCCCTAATTTCTAAAAAATAAAAAACTTGAGTGTCGTTAAAACTTTTCTCTTGCACCTAGGTCAACGAAAGCCATGGGAGAGGATAGTGTCTGTTAACAGTAGGATCACTCTAGATAGAGAGAAAGTGCTCAAAATTTTTCCTTAAGATATAGCAATGTGTGATTTTCTCTATTGATAAGCCAAATTCACGTTAATTTTAAAGCCCAAAATGAGGTGTGAGATACGCATATGCATGTCTATTTTAAACACCAAAATGAAGTGTGAAGTCATGCATGCCAATTTTAATTGCATCCCATATTTATTTTAAACACCAAGATGAAGTGTGAGATCATGCATGCCAATTTTAATCCCAAATTCCAAAAGTGAGTTAATTGTAAAGGATCCTGCAATAAAAGTATAAGTAGTCTCAAAATAATCTGAGAATAATCAAGCCTTCTTTGTACTTTTTCCATACACTACAAAAATGAATATTAGTAACTAGAAAACCACATAGAAAGCAAGAAAAAAGAATGCCCCCTATTTAAAAAATGAATGCAGAACAAAAAACCCACAATTTCACAATTATGTTGAAACAGATGCACGATGATAACACAATGATTGCACAATCTTGTCAAAATGAATGCGTGACAATGTCAGGATGATTGTGCAACATAAAGCTGCTAAAAATTAAAACCTAACAAATAAATTAATAAAACAGACAAGCAACTTGCAAAAATTGAAAGTTATTGTCTAGCCAACTCCCTCATTAACCACTCTGTTGATTCAGTTGTATTTTCCACTGTGTATGATAGGACCAGGATTTCAAATATAGAAAGAGCAACTTGGTCTTCTAAGTCTAGTATTTTCTTTTCTTCTTTTAGGATTCGTTGGTAACGTCTTTCTTGTCTTTTCTATTTTGTTGTCCTTCTAGAACTTGAAAGCTTAAACTTCACTTTGCATGCCATAAGATATCATAAATTGAAAGCAACATACAAAGATAAAACTTTCGGATTTGCATAAATGAATTAAGAATTATATAGAACAGAGAATTAAAAAATTGAAAAATTAAACTAAATGGATGTTGGATTAATCTAAACACATACGACAATCTATATGGACAAATGTGAAATTATGACAGAATGGATACATTATCTATCTAGACGAATGCAATACAAAATCAGGACTAATGCAATATAGTGTCTAGACGAATGTACAATTGTTGAACATGCCTATGAAATCCGTACAAAACCTGAAATTTTTTGAAAATCCATACAATCCTGCAAAAACATTAAAGAAACATAGAATATAAATTAGTTGTTGATTTCTGTTGGGTTCACCAAATGTAACTCGGTAAAATTCATCATTATATAACTAGAAATAATAAGGAAATCATAAATCCTTATTCTAGAGCTAAAATTTTTTAACAAATATCAATAGAATAACACAACAAGACAATACAGATGTATAATATTCAATTCAAACTCCCTATTCCATGATCGCATATAGCTTCCATTGTCCTTATCTTCCTTGATGAATGTTGGCTCTTATATATCACACTGATTACCTACATATGACATAAAGATTCAAAGTTCGTGATTGTTGAAAATGGAGAATTAATGTTGAATTTATAGAATTTTGGAGAGGTGGAACTCAAGTGAGCTCACATGCTAGTTGATAGTTGAACTGTTGATTTGGAGCTGTAACAGATGATTGCGAGGTGGAACTCAATTGATTGAATAGATAAATGAGTTAACTTATTGAGAAAAAAGGTGATTGAAAGATGAAAAAGAATGATTGAAGGATAATTGAGAAAATGATTTAATTTTTCAATTAATTGAAATGATCAGTTAAATAGATTGAATTGTTTACTAGAGATGATTGATTGAATGTCTTTTTAGAAAAACAATTTAGAAGATAGAAATAAATGATTGGAGAGAATTTGAAAGAATGATTTAATTAATCAATTAATTGAATTGATTAATTTAACATGTGCTATAGGATATTTTATTCAAAATTCAATTTATTGATTTGCATGCTTTTGAACTTGATTTAGAAATTCAATTTAATCTTTCCATGATATTGATTATTTTAAAATTCAATTTGATCTTTGAATATATTTAGAACTTGACTTAAAAACTCAATTTAATTTTGAATTTGATTTTATTTAAATTCAACTTGATCTTTGAATTCATTGAAACTTGATTTAGGAATTTAATTTGATTTTTGAATTAATGAAATTGAAATGCACATGTATTTGAAATTAGAAAAAATTGAAAGAAAATGAATTTGAATTTGAATTTGAATTAGAGGAATGAATTAGCTAATTAAATAATTTAAAGAAATAATTTAATTATTTAGAAATTGAATTTAATTAAATAATAAAGATTATTTAATCAAAAGAATTAAAATCATAATTATTATATAATTAATATTTAGAAAAGGGTTAAATGATTAATTGATTAGGAATAGAAATTGAAATAGAATAATTAATAAGATGACGGAGAAATATGAATTTAGAAGAATAAGATTAATCAATTAATTAATTAAATAATTGTTTAATCAATTAGAGGAATAATTAGTACATGATTAATGAGACATTTATAGGCATCTACATTGTGCTTCGAAAGTTTATGCAATGATGATGATGTTTTCTGGTAGAGTTTGCAGAGCTCTGCATTTCTAGTTCTGTTGATAAGATTTCAGATTTATGTTTTTCATTTATTTATCTTTGTTTTTTTGATTCAACATGTGATGGTGTGTTCTGGAGTTGTGGTTATTCAAATATGTCAATTCTGTGTCCAATTAATCCTGAATGCTCTATATTTTTCTTCGGTGATTGTGGCATTTTGATAATGTGCTAATTTGATCGATAATGTATCGTGGTGTGGTCCACTTCTCATTCCTCTCTATTGAAAGAATGTTTAGTAAAGACCTATTTTTCATTATGTTTCATTATCTCTTTGGCCAACTTCAAAAATTTGATTTTACAAATCAGTATAAACAAAGGATGCTTATAATGAAGAATACAAAGAAGGAAGTTGATTGGAAAAGAAAGATGTATCCATATTGATGTGAAGTGGTTGATCAATATGGTTGTGAGATGATGTTGTTTGGTACTGGTGGTAGTGAGCCTAAGGTTTCTTCCAACATTACAGTTGTGTGGTACTTGTGTCTCAGTGACGGATTCTTTCTTCTTTTGGGTAGTGAGCCCTCCTTTTTTCTGGTGCTTTTAGCTGAGTAGTGATCCCACCTATAGTGAGCCACCTTTGTAAAAATCACCTTAACCAATGTCACCCCAACGGGTATTTTCATATTGAGAACTAACATTCTCCATGGTTTTTCCCTTCTTGGGTTTTCCACGTCATATCTTGTGTTTCATGTGTATGCTCTTTCATGATTATATCTACTTATGGTTAAGTTATCTGAGTTTGATTTACTAGATCTGGTTATGTGGGAAAAGTAAAATATTTTTAATTAACAACTAATTCATCCCCCCTCTTAGTTGTTTGGAATATTCAACACTCTCTATCTCCTGGATTTTATTGCCTTCACCACAATTGTATTTTGGTGATTGACTTGATAGGACCTATGTTTGTCCCTTGCTCTAGACAACCTAAGTAATGTTTTGTAACAAAGAGGATGATATATATATAAGATTTATGTAGAGCATCCAACAAACACAAAATAGGGATATCTTTCTCCCAAATCACCTACTCAAATATGCGATTACTCTTCTCAAACTCTCAGGAGCCCTCACAAGGCTAATATGTGCTCAATAGGCTTTAATACCCCAAAAGTGAACTCATGTCTCCCAACCCTTGTAGAACCATTGAAACATGTTATAATAGGTTCATTTAACTTTCTCAAGGCCAATTTGGAACTCTCTAACAAATAGAACACACCAAACCCTTAATACCCTACTCACACAATCCTATCTCCTATGAGGACTCCAAATTCTCCATAGATTCAACTCACAAGGCCAAGTGTGTGTGTGAAAAGTGGATTTGTATCTATATTTGTATTTGAATACACAACAATTCAATTAAGTCATTAGATGCATTTTTGGCAAATCAATAATCAATAATGAACAATAAACCATTACAAAGCGACCTATTGCCTTCTAGTAGATATGAGTTTAGTTTTTCTATCAGATTTCCATATGCAACACTAGCGAGTAGAGGACACCTAAATGAAGGATTTAATCTATATAAGTATGAAATTGAGCTAGATGCATGGAAGATTAAGATAGATATGCATGATTAATCTAACATGATTTAAGCAATATTAAGCTAGATGATTTAAGAAATATGTAATTAATATGTACTATCTCAATGCACAAATCTCAATAAGGCTAGAGAAAAAACAACGTAATAACAATAATCTCTAGGTTTTTTTTTATGAGAGATGAGGGCCTGAATTTATAGAAAATCCAGAGAGAGACCAATGGTCAAGATCGATCAACTATGAGTGATAGAGATTCTCCTAGAGGAAGCACAATTTAGGTGAATTGATGTGATTGGCTGCTTTTATTAGCTTTAAAGAAAATTGAACTAATTTTAAGATAAAATCAGAAAAATTGATTTATTTCATATTTCATATTTTGATATTCAATTTTGATTTTTAATTGATTTCATCTCTTTTTTGAGATTTTTCAATTATATTTCATTTTGATTTATTTTCTCAATTTTAAATTCTTTTCGAAATTAATTCCTTTTTTGATAATTAATGGTAAATTGATTTATTAATTAAATATGCTAGGATATTTAATTGAATAAATGGGATAATTGATTAAAATGATTTACTTGGAATGATTAATTAATTAAATGATTATTTAATTAATATTGAGTGATTTATTTGCCATGTGACATTGATGACTGAGAATTAATTGAATAGGTTCTCATGACTGATTTAATTTGCCTTTAGTTAGGACCTTGATGATGTAGTCAAGATTAGGGGCCTATGGTTTAGGTGACCATTTTTAGGGTACTACATTTTCCCCTCTTTGAATTGATGTGCGAGTAGCGCATCGATTCAAAGAAAATTTAATGTCAAATAGATTATCAGTTCTGAACTTGATGGATCACAAACCGATGAAGAGAAAGATGTTCAGCATGATTTGAATTGATGAAATTGAACATATTGATCAAAGTGACACCGATCCTGAACTTGATTGAATGAGGGCCGACAAAGAGAGAGATATCGATCTTGAACTTGATTGATCAAGAAACAAGTATCAATCTAGAACTTGATTGAACTAGACTAAGGGAAGAGACAAAAATGATTCCAAACTTGATTGAACAAGAACCGATTAGAAAAAATGTCCATCTTGATTTGATGTGATGAAACTAAACACCTAATTGGATTAAGTGTGTAATCAATATTAAAAAGACTCTTTAAAATCTTGATTAAGTTTAAACGAATAACCAATTTGATGAGATTTGATGAAATTGATTATTGTTAAGAGACTAATTTAGATAAAGACAATATCAACTTGATTTGGTGTGATGAAACTGATATGCCCCTAGAGATTGATTCAATTTTGAAGAACAATAAGGTTTTGTTTGCTTAATTGATTAAAAATATTTCTGCTTGACTTAGATGAAGATTTGAAAAAAAAATCTTGACTTTTTGATGTTGATAATGATGATGTAATGATGTAATGAATATGCCCCCTCGGGAGTGAAATCGAAAGATAGCAAGAGCACAATAATTTTAGAAAATTTGAAAGGATAAAAATATTTGGCGATGATAATTTGAGCACGAAGGTTGATGTAAGAATTAATGTGAGATCAAAATTGATTTGAGCACAAAAATGATTCAAAAATTGACTTGAGGATGAAAATGCTAGGTGGTCAACATTGTGAAATTTTGACTAGGAAATTGATGTCAGATTTGATTTTGATCTTGAAAATGGACTTAGGACAGTTGATTTAGTCAAGGGTACAAATTTTATGTTCATCAGAGCAAGTTTGAAAATTAGGGTTTAGGCTATATAAGGGGTTCAATGTGTCTTTGTCAATTCATTTTTACCTCTCAAAGTTCAAAATTTGAAAAACCTCATGCAAAGAAAAATGACAATTCCTATTCAAGAGCATTGATTCGAGCATTAGAGATGACATAATCAACCTCAGTTCTATCCCCCAGTAATAAGTGATCGACCTCAAGCCTTTTGCATTTCTTATTTTTTGAATTTTTGTTGAATCTCTCATTTGTAATTTTGTGTTAAGTTGGCATGTGTTGTTTTATCGTTCGGTTCAAGACCGTTTCTCGTATGAGTATCTGGCAATTTGTGTTTTGTCATATGGTCTTGTAGGGTTTTTCGTATGGTGTCTACCCTTGTATCATACGAGGATGTGCTGCATAGACCATTTAATCATTCTACATGTTACCAATTGTCATATGGGAGTATTTACTCGTGCATCTCGTAATGGTTTGTCGTACAAGTTGTTGCTTGATTGTACTCACTTGTATGGAAAACAATGTTGGTGTTCAAGGACCAAAACAACAATTTTGGATTTTCAATATTGTAAATTTGAATTCTTTAGCATGTTTAACACAATCTTAGCGTAAATTTGATCGCATACTAACGATTTTTTGCTCAATTTTACAGGTTTAGTTTCTAGATATACAGTTTTGGTGCACATATCTACTGACTATGAGATTAGTGCATGGCTTATCGGATGCACAGAGAGGTCACATTGGGTTGTGTGGATTTGGATACTTGTTGCAGATGCCCGATATCCGTGTGAATCATGATTTATTGAATGCATTGGTTGAGTGTTTCCATTATGAGCATAACACATTTCATTTTTTGACTGGAGAGATGATGATCACTCCTAAGGATATTTATAGTATTTTGAGGATTCCTTTTGCTGGAGATAAAGAAGATTACGATTCGACTCCACGATCGAGCATTGAGTCTCTCAAATGCATTTTCCATGATGACACAATCCTTGATCGTTCTATCAGTTGGGATGATTTGTTGAGTAGGTATGGTACACAGTACCCTTGATGTAGTGGAAGGGTGTGATATATGAACCTTTAATATTTACAAGGGAAATACAATGTCCAAACCGCTAGGCCTACAAGCATCCAAATGGCTCAAATAGGTCAAATGCAAATCAAAAATTCTCCAAATGATTCAAAAGGTATGGAATATTTATAAAACCTCCAAATAAGGTGTTTTAACTAGTTTTGTGGTTCCAAGAACTGGTTTAAGTGCAAAGCGCTCTTTTTAGCCTTCTAGGCCTAGTTGCCCAATTAGCCCTACAGCGAGGAAAATTAATTTTTTTCTCCAAAATTTTCCAAACAAATAAACAAATAAATTATATATTCAGACACCCATTTGGCTCTAATTTGACATATCAAAAGAATTAATATGACTATTTTGGAAAGTATATGCTGTCATGTAACTGTGCACTGTTTTTTAGGCCCAAAAAGTGGCAATTTAACAAAGGAAGTATATAATTTTTTTACTCACTGATTCCCAAACTCTCAAAAGTCATCAAATATGGTTCAAAACTAAGGAAAATGAAATTATTTTCAAGGTTTAACCTTTTTAGATGCGAAATCCCAAATTTAGCCTCTCACAAACCCTCAAAAGTGAGTTTTCTCACATATCCCACTTACAAACACTATACCATCCAAATGATGATGAATTAAAATTTCATTTGACATATTTCAACACTATAAAACATAAAAAGTACCCCTCCTTAAGGCGGATTTGCTACTGCTGCTCCTTAGCAAGCATTTTCAATACATTTTTCACTCTTTTCCAATGGTGATCACCCCTTTCTCCAACTTATCTGCACATTATCAGGTTAGGAAATAATGTTACATGTTAAATAGTGACATCCCAAGATTCATAGGCCTGGTTCAATCATGGAATGCCTTCTTCATGTTAGAAAATCACTTTTTTTTATCAAAAGCTAGTCAAAATGTGTTAACAATCAGCCAAAAATTACAAACTGAGATCAAGAATGAATTTTCAGTGCATAAAACAATGTATCCATGGTTTCTACAAGTCCTCAAAGCATTTGAGATCAACAGCACTAATAAAAATCAAAATTACAATGCACCAAACATAAAAAAATGGCAGAAAACAGAGTGTTTTATTAAATTTCTTGGTTCCCAGTCCATACACCAGCATGATCTGCCATACAAAGCATTTCATCTCCCATTTATAACTTCTCCCTAACTATATAAACCAATTTTTATTGTTTACATCTAATATTTAAAGCATTTAACTCTTAAAAACTAATTTCCCCCCAAAACTACCTATTTCAAATATTCAAATTTGTCAACTTTGGGAAAATGACATAATTTGATTAAAACTTCTAACTATTGACATGAAATGTCTTGAAATGTTTTATTTAAAATTTTCTAAACCTTCCTAGACTCTCTAAGCCATAAATTCCCATTACATTTTTTTTTTGTTGGTCCTAAGGTCCTTACCAGGCCCTCCAAGACAAAGTACAACTTATTACATTTTTCATCATTAAAGGCTATAATAGGCCATAAAACATTATAATTTATTGCACTTGTCTTCATATGACCTTCAAAAGTCTTTAATGGCTTCATTGAGTCCTTTGGTCTCCCAAATGCACCTGCACCAACCCTCTTGCTTGCATTTTGGCTGGCATGATTGGTTGTTTTGTGATGCCTGACAGAGGACAATAGGGATTCTTATGTGGATGGGGTAGAATGATAAAGAGATTGCTTACTCATCCAGTTAGATTAGGTTGGGTTTCATGCTTACTCGTGCATATGTACCAGGAGATGCATGAGATCACCTATAAAGGGGTGAAGAGTATGGCGACAGGTGTTCTATTTTTGCGGATATGGGCATGGGAGCATATCCCCATTTGCAAATCTATTATGGATCATTTGAGGGAGGCACATCATCCTATTGTATGTCGGTATTGAGGTTATATCATAGAGCCCCACCTGGGAAAGACTAATTTTTGGAGGAGGTAGTTAGATGACTTGATAGCTGTAGTATGGAGATCATATAGGGGTCTAGAGCTGTGGGATGATTGGACGATACAATAGAGAGATATGTTTATGACTAGACCTCTCATCAGCAGATTGGGTACTATTATTGAGAGGTTTGTAGTGTTTAGGGTTTTTAGGTAGTATGGGAGACAAAAAGTATATCCCAGGAGTTCATAGCATATGCTATATTTGGGGATAAGGAGAGATGAGGATGGGAACCTAGACTCTCATATGCCTTGACTATGAAGGAGTTAGTAGGTTTAAAATCGCAGAGATGGGAGTTGCTGGAGAATGTGGCAGATGTGGGGGTATTGCCCCAATATAGAGATTGGTTTCAGAGACACCCCTTTCCTCGATTTATAGATCTTGGAGAGCATGCACCTCATATAGATGAGGTTGAGGAGGTGTTGCACAAGCTTAGAGAGAGATGACACCTAGGAGGGAAAGAAGAGATCTGAGGGTGAGTAGCAACAAAGAACCTATGAGATAATGAAAGCGACAAAGGGGAGAGGGTTGATTCATGGGAGCAGTGGGTGGAGATGCAGGTGGTGATAGGGGAGGAGATGTTGCAGTAGATGTAGAGATGGGTGAGGTAGGAGGACCTAGCGGAGATGATGTGTTTAGGCAGGTACAACGGAGGAGGGATGAGAAGGGAGGTGGAGGGGAGATTGGAGAAGGACAAACACCTAGAGATATCATTCGTACCCTAAGATGGAAGGTGCGTGGTTTACAAATATAGGTGGTAGTGGCATAGACACAGATCATAGAGTGTGAGTGATAGCTATAGAGCCTAAGGACAGAGTGAGACCAGAAGATGTAGAGAGGGATAAGGAGTTCCTGAGATTGAGAGCAGAGCTAGCTGCTTCTCAGCATGAGGTCCTTCATTAGACTAGCCACACAACATATTATGTGGTAGCATACAATGCAGTCATGCCAACATATATATAGGTGGTTCCTTATTGACAATATATGGAATCGTTAGAGGGAGCACATGCACCTAGACATGTTGATCCTTAGCAAGCACCTCCTCCACCACCAGGCGATGAGGGAGAGGGTCATAGTTAAACTCTGACATTTTGTGTTATCTTGCTTGATAGACATTAGATATGACAATTGATGTCATTTCTACCCTTTGACATTGACATTTTAATGAGAGATATATATAAGTCTGTGACTTGATCTTAATGTTCTTGTGCTGAATGACATGAGATGTTTTGTGAGATGTCTTTCTACATGCTTTTGTTCTATATGAATTCATTTCTTTTTAATATGTATGGATATGAATATGAATGTTTTTGCTTCTTTTGTATATGCAATAAATGATAACAATGATGAACTAAGGATATAAATTATATATATATATATATATATATTTAATGCAATAGTATGAATGCGTATGCAAACTAGGACAAATTCATTGGATTTTAATTTTCTCTTTATCATCATCAAGTATTATACAATGATGAAAATAAACATAAGCATCAAGGCATAATGAGCCAAGATGACCTGAATGTTACCTGCGTGCAAACACACCAGACAAAGTAGAGTTCCTTCCTTGTTATATGCAATATTGATTATTGTGTCTACAATGACCCTTGTATCATTCATATCCTAGGACAGATTAAGCATGTATCCAGATTGCATAATAAATAAATTTAATCAAAACATACAAGGAAATGATTCCAACCTCCCTATAGCATACAAATAAATAGATTCAAGGTATGTGTGGTGATTTCACCTTGATACAAAGGTACTTATCATAGACACCCAACTTATGAGATGTTTTCAAATCATCAGAATTATTCCTACAAATAGAAAACAAGAAAAATATTATGCCCCCAGTCCTTTCTCCTCTTAGTCAAGATAGACTTCCTTGAGTTACTCAGAGGAAATAATAATTGAAAACCAAGTTAAAAGATAACACACAAAGAAAATTTCAGTCAGAGCTCAAACTGTTTTCAGTGTTATTTCTTTCTATGTTTACTCAGTGGTAAAAATCAGTAGTAGATAGGAGATAGGTGATTGCCTTAGAATAGATGACCTGGTACTACCGACAGAAAGATGACCTAGTTGAACTGCTTAGGACATGTAAATTGACTAGTTGAGTTCCCTAAGACTAGGACGTTGAACAGTTTCATGCCATGAGGGTTCTAAAAAGAACTAAGGTGTCACAAAAGTGACTGAAGGGTATATACAAGCTAAAGAGAAGATGTAGAACTTCAGTAAAGGAAATAAGACCAACCTGGACAAAATCCAGTATCCATACTGATCTATGTCATTGTTTTGATTTGTGTGATCATTGATAGGAATGTCTAGTTTAAAAGAGTAAGTACCCCGTATAAGACCGATTTGTTTGGTTTCGAGTGTACCCTTCCTTGTATCAGACTGATGGT
This sequence comes from Cryptomeria japonica, assembly GCF_030272615.1. NCBI lineage: Eukaryota > Viridiplantae > Streptophyta > Pinopsida > Cupressales > Cupressaceae > Cryptomeria > Cryptomeria japonica. Next base: position 57,825,436 of record NC_081413.1, on the reverse strand, counting down.
ATGATGAAAGAATAAGTATCTGATAGAATACTAAGAGGGGGTGGGGTGAATCAGTATATTGAAAAACTGATACAAAGTTCCTAAACTCAAACTCAGTCAAACAAAGGAAACATATCTCAGTCAAGATCAGTATTCATAAGAATACTTGACATCAATCGGTTTAACTGTTATGACAACTTTAACAGTAAACCACTTCAATCTTGTAAACATCAACAATGCTTAATCATAACTCAACATATTCAACTCTCATTGCTTCTACTTAATATGCCTTATCAGTAGTTAACCAAATCAATAAATAAGATCACAACCACAAAAGCATTCACCATTTGACACAAATGTTTATACGTGGAAAACCCAAATAGGTAAAAACCACGGTGAGATGAGACTCACAAGGATAGCTATCTGAACTCTTCTAAAGTTCACCCTATTAGGAGCCAAGCCTATTAAATCTTTACAATAAGTCTTGTTAAGAACTAATTTCGGTTAGGAATCACCCGATTAAGGGATTTACAAATATGCCTTAATGAAAAGCACAATACCCTGTTAGGAGTAACCTCACTAGAGGATTTAAGAATCCAAGCTAATGGACCACCTTTTTAGAGGATTAATGAGTAACCAAGCTTGTTAGAGCTTACCTGGTTAAGGGATTTCACTTCTACTGTAATTATTAGAAAACAACAGGTTTTCTTGATCTGTTTGAGTAGCACTACATTTGCTTGATCAGATCCTTCTAAGCTTCAATTTGCCTTCACTCAAAGTGTAGATCCATTCACTGGTTAGGAAACTACACACTCAATAGGTTTCTATCAATCTTGCCAACACTCTTTACAAACAACTTCATTGACCTTAAATACAAATCAATTAGGTCAATAACACATGAAAAACCTAATTCTCATCATCGAGATTACAAACAAGTCGATACAATCTTGACCATTAGAAATCATGACAATCTCTTCACATACTTCAAGAAAATTCCAACTGCTCCATGATCATTGCTTCATCATACTTTGTAACTCATCGCGCGCTGTGCATTAGATGCAATCCACTTTTCTCCTTCCCTAGACAAAAATCAAATGTGCCAAAACAATTTGAACATATCCTCATACAATGATCACACGTGTCTCCATCATTACCACTTATCAGATAATAAACCATCACACTTGATCGGTTAGGGTTTAACAATTGATAGGGTTTACTGGTTACATTACATAGAAAGGTTTTAACCCTTTACACCGGTTCACCGGTTCAACTCACAAACTTTACATACCGGTTTAGAACATCTTCCACAAATCTCTTCTTACCAGTTACTAGCCAATATCAAAAACAACAATAATATGAATACCATTACCAGTTCAATTGACATCAATGACAACATATAATTAATTCAATCTCTATGCAAAATGCCAACAAACTCAAAATGCCAACAAAGACATGTTGATTTTTGATAGAGTTTGATAGATTGATTAACAAGACATGTGATAAGTTTGATTGCAGACTTTGAGAGTTTGTATATTGTTGATTTGGTTTGATGGATGGTCTATGCTTTCTTTCTTGGATTTTTTCAGTTTTTTGATTTTGTGTTTTTTATTTTGTGGAGTTTGTTTCGGACATTTTGTGATTTTTAATATTTTTTCAGCTATGCCACCAGTATGTAGACCTATATGACATGATGATCTACAGAATGCATGTGGAGATAATGAATTTTCGATATGACCTATCTTAATGCAATATGCATGATGAAGTTGCCTTTCCTATTCGAGCAAGGATGACTATGCTTGTTTAGAATTTAATACACCAATTGAATTGGAGGTACAAAACATTTCATAGATAAGTGGTCAATCGATCCTTAAGGTCTCTTGGAACATCCAAATTAACACACTTAGTGACTAGGATTTACAAATGGAGACGCAGAAAACTTCCCCATTGATTCTCAAAACTTTGATCTTCTTTTGCCCATGTGAGTGCAAATGAGTTAATTCCTACTCTTGTGTTCACTATGTTAATCCTAATCGGTGTTGAGAGGGGAGGGGTGAATCATCACTATACTGATTATTACAAATTTAACTTAATCAAAACTTCTTAATCAAACTTAACACTTATCAATATAAACAATATTGATAAGAATCATGCACACAAAAATGTAATACACAAGACTACCAAGATTTATCATGTGGAAACCCAAATAGGAGAAAAACATGGTGTGAGTAGAAACTCACAAAATCTGCACTCTTCTGGAGTACGCTGAGTGAGGAGCCATACTTATTAGGAGATTACAAAGACACTACTAGGTGCCACTCAATTAAGGGGTTTTCTTTAAGGCCTGTTAGAACCTTTACTCTGTTAGAGGTAGCCTTGTTAGAGGACTAGGATCATCATTTAAGATGTCACTCGGTTAAGGGATTTTGCAAAGGGACCTGCTAAAGTCCACCTGGTTATGGGATTTTATTGTTGTACTTATCAGAAAACAACAGAGAGATTGATCTTTTGTAATAACTACTCTTAGCTTAATCAAATCCAAATGAAGCTCTTTGGTTTGACCACCAGTTACACTTGCTCTGCACTCTATCGGTGTTCTACATCACACCTTCTCTTCACACTATCTGATCTCTTCACACTCTCTTCACCACTCTTCTATTCACTTAGAAATTATGCCCTCTTCTCATCTTGTTGGATCGCCTCTCCTCAGAATTGCACTTTGTAATTTTTATGATCAAACTTTTTGGTTTTTGCTAGAAACATTTATACAAAACTCAATAGATTTGAAATTCAAAACTTTCCAAATCTTCCCGCACTCTTTGTATGTGATCTCCATCAATCTCACCAATGAATCATCTTTAACTTCCTCTACAACTCATAATTTCACCAATCTCTAGGTCATGTTCTGTCTATTTAATGCGAACCAAAAAATCCGCACAAATCTCACCTTAACTTATTGTTAACTGCATTAAACTTCACTATTCATTTGTTTAATGATATCTTGCCATGACTTACTCACCTTTGGTCATCGCATCCAGGTTACCGGTCACTGCTATGAGATTCTCGGAGGATATCATCCTTCAACCTGTATTACTGGTTCACTGGTGTAACTCTTCACCTTTTACCACCGATCACTGATCATCACTCAAACTGACCACCTGTCTATCCATAGTGTTCCTTATCGTGCATAAGACTACTGAATTGTAATTTGAGTCACCTCTTATAACTGTATCATCATTTCATCTTCTAGTTTGAAGAAACTGATCTCAATACCTATAGAGTGTTTGACTAATCGGTCGGCTACTCTGTTTTCCCTTCCACCGATTAGCCTTGTAATGGCACACTGCTTAAGTGTGTCAATGATGCATATTTGGGAAGCACTAAATCCTTCACAATGTTTGTAGCCATCAGTAAACCATTGAGGTTTATAGCATCTTCTTGCATATGAGATTGGCCTTATTCACTGGTAAATGTTGGTCATAAATGACAATGCTAACTGATGATCTGGTTGTGCCATCACCATTATTTATGTCAATAATCTCCTTTGTTGGCATTGATGGAAACACTATAAACTTCTCTTTTAGCAACTAGCCACTTCTCCTCCTACTATCCTTGAGTAAAGATCTTACTCCCCCTTTCACTGGCTTCCATTCATGTCACATCTGACTTCATCTTCCTTCATGTCCTTCATGTTCCATCTGACTTCACTCCCCCTTTGACAACAATGCCAAAGGTGTAGTCTAGAAAAATTAATGCACATACTACAATGAATTCTCTCTCTAACAAGAGTAGTCCATAACCATCAATCCAAATACATAGAATCTTCAAGAAAATCATATTGGATTGATGTTGTTTCGATCTTCACTTACCTTAGAGTATGCAAGGGAATTACCCCTAGCTTACCTCTGAGATACTCAAAAGTATCCTTAGGTAGTGACTTGGTGAATATGTCTGCAACCTATTCCTTGGTTGGCACATATTCTAGTCTAACTTATTTTTCTTGCTCCTATTCCCTAATATAATGATATTTTATTGCAATATTCTTTATCTTAGAGTGCATTATCGGGTTTTTTGATATGTTAATGGCACTTGTATTTTCACAGTGTATCACCACCAATTTAGCCACCTTTTCTTGGATACCTTCCAAGATCTTCTTAATCCATACTAACCATGTATAGTTGATTGCAGCAACTGCATACTTTGCCTCAGCTGTGGATTGAGATATATAATTTTGTTTCTTGCTTTTCCATGACATAATCCTATCTCCAAGAAAGAATGCACCTCCACTAGTGCTTTGTCCATCATCAATTTTCCCTGCCCAATCTGCATTGGTGTAGATAGTTAAGTTGAAATTTCCCTTATGTGGATACCAGAGACCATACTCTTCAGTCCCCTTAAGATATCTAAATATCCTCTTAACTTCCACCATATGAGTCTCTTTTGGATTTGCAACAAATCTAGCAACCAAGCCAACTGCTTGTGATATATCTGGTCTACTATGCACTGCATACTACAAATTACCGATCATGGATTGGTATAGTGTCTCATTCACTTCATTAGCCTCATCATTCTTGGAGATCTTGCATCCTATAACCATCAGGGTTCCAACAGGTTTGGAATCTTCCATTCCAAAGGTCTTCAATATGTCCCTTATATATTTGGTCTGCCTAAAGAATATACCATTCTTTAGTTGAGATACTTGCAGGTCGATGAAGAATTTTATTTCACCAATCATGGACATTTCAAACTCTTTCTTCATTTCTTCTACAAAACCTCTTCTCATTTCATCATCTCCTCCAAAGATGATGTCATCTACAAAAGTTTTTGCAATCAGATGTTTTCCTTCTTGTCCAATCTTCAAATACAAGTTACTATTGTCACTAGTTCTCATAAACCCTATACTTATCAGGTATGAGTGCAACCCCTCATACCAAGCTCTTGGTTCTTGTTTTAGCCCATATAAAGGCTTTTTCAGCTTGCATACCATGTTTCTTCCATCTTCTAAAGCAAACCCTTCCGGTTGCTCAATGTACACTTCTTCCTCTAGAAAACCATTCAAGAATGCCAATTTGACATCCATTTAGTAAACCTTGAACTTCCTCTAGGTAGTATAAGCAAGCAAGATTCTGAATCCTTCTAGTCTGGCCACCGGTGCTAAGGTCTCTCCATAGTCCAATCCTTCTTCCTATGCATACCCTTTGTAGACTAATCTTGCTTTGTTTCATACTACTTGACCAATTTCAACCATTTTGTTTCTAAACACCCACTTGGTGCCTATTACATTTTTGTTCTTTGGTCTGGGCACAAGGATCCAAGTTGAATTTTTGTCAATCTACTCCAGTTCTTCATCCATAACTTTGATCCAGTCTTCATCTTTTAGAGCCTCCTTTTCTATTTTGGGCTCAATTTTAGAGAGCATATAGGTACTCTCCCTTGCTTTTCTTCTAGTCAAACTCTTGAATTTTTATCACCAATAATATTGTCAACAAGATGATTTTCTCTGACATACCTTGGTTGTACCGCTTCATTTATTGGAGCTTCTTCGACTAGTTGTGAAGGTTCTACTTCACATGTTTCCTCATTTTCAGCTACATTAGGATTCTCTGCAACAGGTTCATTTGGTATAGTGTAAACGAATCCTTCATAGGCCTTTTGGTTTGTTCTTGTTGTCCTGCTCATTTTTCAAAGAGAACTCATCCACTCTGACATTTCCACTCTCTACAATCTTACCAACTCTTTTGTTCAAGCCCCGGTATGGTTTACTCTGTGGAGTAACCTAAGAAGTTTCCTTCATCACTCTTAGGATCAAACTTTCTAGAGTACTCATCCCTCTTGATGTAACACTTGCTTCCAAATACCTTGAAGTAACTCACATTGGGTGAGCATCCACACCATATTTCACAGGGAGTCTTATTTGTCCCCTTCTTTACCTGAATCTGGTTCAAGGTATACACAACAATATTCACTTCTTTTCTCCAGAAGACATGTGGAATATCCTTTTGTATCATTATAGTCCTTTCAAAATCAATTAGATTTTTGTTTCTTCTTTCAGGAACTCCATTTTGTTGAGGTTTTCTAGGTGCAGAGATCTGCATCATAATCCCCTGTTCTTCATAGCAATTTATGAACTCTTGAGAGGTGAACTCTCCTCCTCTATCTGATCTCAAGAATTTCAAACTCTTTTTGGTTCCTCTCTCCACTTGAGCCTTGAAGACCTTGAACATGTGAGAGGCTTCAAATTTTTTTTTTCAAGAATACAACCCACATCATTCTTGAGAAATCATCTACAAACAACATGAAGTATTAGTCCCCATAGAAACTCTTAGTCCTCATAGGACCACACAAATATGTACGCACTAGGTCCAACACATTCTCAAATGAATAAGATTTGTTGCTGAAACTAGATCCGATCAACTTTCCTAGCTCACAATCTTTACACATAGCATTATCAGGTTTCATAATGTCAGGCATACCTCTGACATAATTCATTCTACTAACCTTTTCTATGCAATCAAAATTAACATGACACAATATTTTGTGCAATAGCCAACTATCTTATATCTTTTCCATTAGGAAACTTCCTATAGTGGTGTCTAGGTAGAACAAATTACCTTTGGTTTGTTCACCAACAACAATTAGACCTCCTAATTTATCACTTATTTTACATATTCCTTCATTAAACTCAAACTGGTAACCCTTATTGTTAAGTTGTGCAACACTTAACAAACTATACTTTAGCCCTTCTACCCAGTAAAAATTTTCACAATTTGTTTTGTCATTTAGGGCAATAGATCTCTTACCTTTTACCGCACATGGAGCATCATTTCCAAATCTCACCATTCCTCCATCATAGTCCTCCATGTAGAGGAATTTGTTCTTGTCACCAGTCATGTGGTGAGTGCAATCAATGTCAATTAACTTGTCTCCACACCGATTTGAACTAGAAATTAGTGCCATATCACTTTCCTCTGTGCTATCTTCCTTTACCACTACAAATGCAATCCCTTCTCCACTAGATTCTTCTGATTCTTCATCGGTAACTCCTTCTGCAAGTCTCTTCTCTTTGTATCTTCTGAAGTTATCCTTCCTATCATTGTCAGGACATTTGGATGCAATATGACCTATTTTATTGCATGAGAAATACTTCAAGGGTAGTTTACCTATGTACGTCCCTTTTCCTCTTGGCAACCTTCTTTCTATTAGGGCATCAAGCTCATCTTGTTCATATTCTTTAGATAGCAAGTTGTCATGTTCATGAGAATGAATGGTTCTTGCAGTGGAACTACTTCCAATTTCTTTTCTTCTTATTATTGGTGCAAGTGTCATGGAAGATTTAAAGGCAACATCAATCTTACGCATACTGTTATCATAGTTGCTCAGTTCAAAGGGAATTATCTTACCAATCAGGGAGTCAAGTGTAACATTGACTGTTCCCAAAGATATGAGTTCTTGAATTGCAGAAACCCTTATGGCATATTGTGATAGCCAGGTTCTCAAGATTTTGATGACCACATCATCTTCTTTGAGTTTTCCTCCAGCACTTCCGATGGAATTTACCACATCCTTTATTCTTTTGCTATATTGTTCTATATTTTATCCTTCTTGTATCCTCATCTCATAAAATTTGCCTCTCAAACTTTCCACCTTAGCCTTCTGTACATGAGGATCTCCTCCATAGATAGTCTTCAGCTTATTCCACATCTCATAGGCTATTTTTCAGATCTTGAACCTCAACATACTCATTATCAGATAGAGTACTACCAATCATATTCATAGTTACAATGTTATCTTGCTTTTATTTATCTTCTCTATAGAGAGAATCCTTGTAGGTTCTTTATACTTTATGATTAGATGATTCTAGTAATGATCTCCTAGAGTTCTTAGGTAGAGCTTCATTCTACCACAACATAATATGTAATTCTCCTTAGAGAACTTGGGGCCCTCCTTTCACATCATCTTGGATATTTCCTTAAGCTATTAAGCTCTTTTGAATCTAAGGACCAAGGCTTTGATACTAATTTTTAGTCCCAAAGAGGGGAGGGGTGAATTAACACTATATCGATTATTATAGATTTAACCTTAATAAAAACTTCTTAATCAAACTTAACACTTATTAGTATAAGCAGTATTGATAAGAAACATGCACACAAAAATGTAACTCATGAATACAAAGATTTATCACGTGGAAACCAAAATGGAAGAAAACCACGGTGTGAGTAGAAACTCACAAAATTTGCACTCTTTTGGAGTACGCCTAGTGAGGAGCCATCCCTATTAGGAGATTACAAAGATGCTATTAGGTGCCACCCGATTAAGGGATTTTCTTTAACGCTTGTGAGAACCTTTACCCTGTTAGAGGTAGCCTTGTTAAAGGACTTAGGATCATCATTTAAGATGTCACCTGGTTAAGGGATTTTACATAGGGACCTATTAAAGTCCACCCAATTAAGGGATTTTACTATTGTAGTTATTAGAAAACAATAGAGAGAATGATATTCTATAATAGCTACTCTTAGCTTAATCAAATACAAATGAAGCTCTTCGGTTTGACCACCGGTTACACTTGCTATGCACTCTACCAGTGTTTTGTATCACACTTGCTCTTCACACTATCTAATCTCTGTACACTCTCTTTACCACTCTTATATTCACTTAGTAGTTCTACCCTCTTCTCATCTTGCTGGATCACCTCTCCTCAAAATTGCACTTTGCAATTTTTACGATCAATTTTTTTGGTTTTTGCCAGAAACCTTTATACAAAACTCAGTAGATTTGAAATTCAAAACTTTCCAAATCTTCCTGCACTCTCTTTGCATGATCTCCATCAATCTCACCAATGACTCATCTTTAACTATCTCTGCAACTCATAATTTTACCAACCTCTAGGTTGTGTTCTGTATTTTTAATGCGAACAGGAAAATCCGCACAAATCTCACCTTAACTGCTTGTTAACTGCACTAAACTTCACTATCCATTTTTTTAATGATATCTCTCCATAATTGACTCACCTTTGGCCATTGCATCCTACTTACTGGTCACTGCTCTGAGATTCCCAAAGGATATCATCCTTCAACACGTATTAACAGTTTAACGATGTAATTCTGTACCTTTTGCCACCGGTCACTGATCATCACTCAAATTGATCACCTATCTGCCCAGAGCATTCTGATCGTGCATAAGACTACTAAACTACAATCTGAGTCACCTCTTATGACTGCATCATCATTTCATCTGCTAGTTTGAAGAAACTGATCTCAATACCTATCAAGTGCTTTACTGACCGGTCGGCTACTCTATTTTCCCTTTAATCGATTAGCCTTCTAACAATACACTAATTAAGTGTGTCAATGATGCATATTTGGGAAGCACTAAATCCTCCATACTGTTTGCAGCCATTACTAAACCATTGAGGTTTACCACATCTTCTTGCCTATGAGTTTGGTCTTATTCACTGGTAAGTGTTAGTCATCAATGACAATAGTAACTGATGAACCAGTTATGCCAAAACCATTAGTTATGCCAACACACTAAAGATCCTTAGCATCCTATATGACTAGCTACATGGATTATTCTAACTTCAAAAGCACCTCAAATAGAGACTCACTGTGAGCAAGATTTTAGAGCTCTGACGAGGTTATAGACTGAAATTTCTCAAATATTCCTCCATTTCCAGTAGGTATCCATAGCCTTGATGGAGTTACTTGCATGTTTCCATAGTCAATATTTTTCTCACACTTGTATGAATGATATTGTAGTTATATATCATTGTTGTTTTTCCTTGAGATGAATATTTGGCATAACACTTTTTATTTCTTTTTTTCTTTCCTTGACTTGTAAGTAATGAAACCTACTTGGGTGTGACAATTATAGTGGCATTGAAGTAGAATTCTATATTTTTCACCAATCATATGAACAACTAGGTGTCTCGAATGAATTAGAGATTTTATTAATGTGTTTGAGATATATAAATTGATAGATTTTGGGTTAACAAGTCTCAAATAGTGAAATCACTACCCAACCATAAGTAAAGCATCGTCACAGGGTGATGTTGAAAATGAATGACCTTAGGATTGATGAGTTGAGACATTAGCAAATTTTTATCCTCAGAACTCTTAATTTTTTCTCATATTTTGATTTACATAGTACTAATGAGGTATCGAAAGTTTACTATATGTATTTCAGATGTTAGCCTGAACCTATTCAAACATGTTTTGTCTTTGCCAGTTTATTCTTGCAGCCATGTTATTTATTATTGTTGCTATGCGGATTGTTTAGGCAATATCATGTGTGAAATTAATAGATGTTTTGATTAATTAAAATAGATGTGTATGTTCTTGTATGTTCTTTCTTTTCAAGATTGCAAGAATAAATTGATGTTGTTGGGAAGGATCTCCTATTGTGCCAGTTGTTGTAGGAGATATTTAAGGAGGAGACTGAAAGATCAAATCAACAGAAATACTGATGAGTGTAAGGAATGACAGAGGAAAAGCAATTGCACAATATATACTGATGTCTTACTCAATTAGACATTAGTGTTGAAAATACCGCCACGATGTGTTATGATTGTGGTTCGGTTTAGATCCACATTATCGGTGACTTAACTCCGGTTGTTTCCTTTCTTGATTAGTTATCTGCATCTTCTAATTGGTGTGATATGTGTAATAGGAAGTAATTGTTTTCTTTTTAATAAAGGTCTTTATCTCTTTTTGTAGGTCAGATAGAAAAGAGAGAAAAGGGAGCAGAGGATTTTAGAAATAAAGTTACAAGTGTTTTGTTTTTCTTTTGATGTTGAATCATGTAATGACTTCTGAAGAACAATGAATAAAAATATGTTATTCTGAGCACTTAGAGTTGTTCTTGGGAAGCTTGGAATCACTCATCCAAGGGGGCCCACTTGGTGAGCGTTCCTGTACCTTTGTTAAGATTAGTTTTCTTCTTTAGCTGCAGTAGACATTCTTACATTGACTATTCCTACAGCCATTAGAAACAGATCCATTGACTGTTCCTGCAGCCAAAACAAAATAGAGTAATTTGTGTTTAGCAACATTGAACTTAGCCATTATTGCTTGAATGAATTTATGTTAATCTAGAAGTTTTCCTGTAGCCTTTCAATAGTTTCAATTCTTGCTTATATTTTCTGCATAGATGTTAGTATCTATTGCAGGAACTTAGTGCATATATAATGTAGACCATTTCAAGTATTACGTCCCTGGGTTGACAATCAAATGAACACTAGCTATGGAAATAGTGACTTTACCAAGTGAATGTCCAAACTTTGGATTTAGACTTCAACTAGACTTATTATTCTTATTGTTGGGTTGAACATTTTTGGCGCCATTGTCGGGGATGGTGTCAAACTAAGAACCTATTATGGTTATTGTCTTTTCAGTTTTCAGTTAATTGTTTTTCTGGCATACTTGATTGTTCTAGGTAGATTTCTACCCAGTCATCCTAATCATTCAAAAATTAATTCCCCGGATATAAATCCTTTTGCTAAACTTTATCAAACCCCAGAGAACTTGAACCACCCTAAATCTGAATTTCTTGAAGGTAGCCTTCATTTCCTTTTTGGACTACCAAAAGAAGAATTTCATTTGGTAATCCCTCCCACAAGTCCAATACAAGGAAATCCACTGTCTGGTGGGAATAATCCACCCCCACCTTTGGACCCAACATTTGAGTTCCCCATATCTGATCAACATGATAATGCTAATCTCAAGAACATTCTAGCTTCTTCCCTCCCTAAATTGTATGGATTAGTGACAGAGGATCCATACACATTTCTATTTGAGTTTGATGTTCTCTATAGGAGTTTTGATTATACTACAGATGCCCATAGACTTAAAATATTTCCTGCCACTTTGAAAGAATCATCTTTAAGATGGTTTATGAGTTTGGGTAGTAGCACAATCAATACATGGGATGAGATGAAATGATTGTTTCTTGCAAAGTATAAAGACTATTGTAGAGGTACTAATAACCATGGGGATGAGATTTTTAGAATGACACATAAAGAATATGAGAGTCTTGATGATTACCTGGAAAGGTTTCTGTTTAGTGTCAAAAATTCCAAGCATAGCACTCTAAATGAAGATTCCCTCAAGCTAATATTTTTTAGAGGAATCATTGATGAATGCACTAATGCTTTGGATCTTATGGGAGGAGGTGACATTACACAATCTACATGGAATGAAATAGGACAAGTTTGTAAGAAGTATTCTAGATCAACTTCTAAAAAAAATAGGCGTTTCAAGCCAGGAGTTTTTTCATCAACATCTAGTACTGGAGTTTCTAGAATGGAACTTAGCCATTTGTTGAAGGACTTTAAGGAGGACATCATAAATAATATATGGCTACTCAAATGGATACACTCTTAGCTAAGAAGAAGCATGAAGAAGCTGATGCATTTCTTGCAGAATTTTGCCCTCATTGTAGACAAAGAAAAATGGATTGCAGATGTAAAATGGTTGAAAATCTTGAGGTTCCTGACTTCAAGCCAATACAAGGTGAGGATGAACAAGTTTTCTATGTTTCTCAAAGAAGGCCAAATTTCCAAAGACAAGGTATGCCTCTGGACCCACTTTCTTTTTTTGGTTATAGTGGAAATTCTTATGTACCAAATAATCAATGGCAATCACCATATGCTCAAAATTTTGGTAATTATCCAAACTTGTATGGTCCTCAAGGCCAAGGACAACATTTTTCTAGTCAAATGCCATAGTGGCAGCAGCTACAGGGAAATTGGTATCCACCTCAGGCACAAGGGAACTAGTTTCAAGGGAATTGGCAACCTACTCCTCAATGGAGGGGGACTCAACCATGGACTACCCAATCTTCTGGATATCAACAACCTATTCAATAGCCACAACTACCTGCAATAATGCATCCCCCTGTAGACATTGTTGTTCCACCTAAACCAATGAAGTTTCCCACTTAGCCAATGCCAAATCCTAATATTAAATCTCAGCAGCAACAACAAGTTTATTCAGCTGATCCTAATCAATACCCAACCTATTCTCTATCTATAAGTGATATTCACCTTAGATCCAGGAAAAATTTTCCTAATTCATCTCCTTTGGTTATAACTGAAGTGCAAGAAGAACCAGAAATATCTAATCCAACAACCATAATACCTCACAAATAGAGACTACCACCATTTCCCTAGAGATTGCAAGAAAAAGAGGTTCTTATAAAACAAGAGCAAGGTTTTGATATCATAGATCAACTGAAACATGTATGTATTAAAATCCCATTGTTACAAGTAATAAATGATGTTCCTATATACTGTAAGGCACTTAGGGAGGCATGTCTAAAAAAACATGGTAGGAAGAAGAAGGATCTGCGAACAATGCATATGATTGGTCAATTGGCAGATATTATGCTAGGAAAGGTTTCAATTCCTAAATATTCTGATCCTGGTAGTCCTATTGTGAATATAGTCATTAATGGCACCCAGATAAGGAATGTTTTGGTTAATTTAGGGGCAGCCATTAATGTGATGACAAATGCATCAGCTTGAAATAAATAGTCTCAGACCTACACCTACAGTCCTATAGCTTGCTGATAGCTCTACAGTTCAACTTGATGGTATGATTGAAGATGTGGTTGTTATTGTGGATTCCTGGGAATACCCTGTAGACTTAATGATTCTATCTCTAAAGGTGACATTAGGAGGATATCCAGTGATTTTGGGAAGACCTTGGCTTGCCACGACTGATGCATATATTGGATGTAGATAAGGGGATATGACTATTTCAAATGGGAACTCTACAAAAACATTAGTTTTGTATTCTCTTGCTCAGCCCCATTTTGGTCAACAACAAGTCGTTTGGCCTACTTTGGGAGAGGAATCTGAGGGGTTTGACTCGATTAATCACCTTATGATGATTAATAGAGGACCATTCATACAATTCCATGATGAAGACTCAATTCTTTATAAAATTCTGACAAATGAGTTAAAACAAGAACAACAATTGCAGGAGTTGGTACCAAATATTGTAGATTTAGACTTTCCTGCAACCATTGATATTTTGCATACTCTGTTTCCATAGGAAGTCTATAATTCTTATTTTTCTGATATATCCCAGATTGATCTTACTATGAAAATAGAAGTTGATTTGAATAAATATTTGAATATCAACAGTGGTCTTGTAGATACTAAAAAAGTAGTACTAATGGATTTGCTTAAATGTCATAAACATGCCTTTGCATGGGATTACAAGGACATGCATGGAATCGATCCCACAGTTTGTACCCACCATATCTATATAAAAGAAAATTGTTGCCCATTTAGACAACCACAGAGAAGAATGAATCCTGCATTAAAAGAAATAGTTAAAGAGGAATTGCAGAAGTTTCTAAAGGCTGGGTTATCTATCCTATCTCTGATAGTCAATGGGTATCACCTTTGGTAATAGTTCCTAAGAAAGGAGGAAAATGGAGGGTATGTGTTGATTATAGAGATTTGGACTTAGCAACAAGAAAAGATCATTTTCCATTTCCATCTGTGGATTAGGTATTGGACTCTTTGGCTAGGAAGAGATACTTTACATTTCTTGATGGATTCAGTGGCTACAACCAGATTCAGATAGCCCTAGAGGACCAAGAGAAGACTCTTCTAAATTTACTTGTCCTTGGGGAACATATGCATATTTTGTTCTTTGTTTTGGATTATGTAATGCTCCAGCTATTAGCATATGCACACTCCAATGAGACATTGTATGTGATTGAAGGTTTTGTCATTGATGGCAACCTTACAATCTTATGGCACCGGCAAGGCATTATGCTGAAGACCCCAGAATTTACATTCACTGTAACATAGAGGAATTGGGAGATGAAGAGATCAAAACAATGTATAAATCTGTCATATGTGATAATTCCGAAAATGTGAAACCAGAACATAAAATCATTGAAACCCTAGGATTTATTGAAATCCTCTGCATTCCTAAATTTTCCAAGGATGTGATTAGGATAGTCTTAAGCAGGGTACATGGTGAATTTTTCTGGTTAGATGCAATTCACAAAATCACCAAGGAAGCTGTGAAAGTTGTCACAGGGTTACCGTCCACCAGTAAAAGGCTAGACAAAACCAAGAAGGTTTCAAATGACCTAGCTACTAAGCTAACTAGTGCTACATCTGATAAAAGGTCCTTAAGAGTCAATGATGTAATCGACATGAATGTAAGGTTTATCAGCATGATATTAGGGTATAAGGCAACTTGTGCAAACAGACTCAATTCAGTTTCAAGTCTATGCATTAAGAGTGCTTATGACATGATCACAAATAATGTAAAGATTGATATATGTGAGTGGTTGAAGGATGAGTTAATTGACAACTTAGGCAAGATTAAGAAGGATAAGAAAGGAACTTTTAGGTTTGGAAATCTGCTAGTATGTTTGATTCTACGTATAACCAAATAGGTTCCTGGTATAGGCTACAAAGAACTTGGATTTGATATACCAGTAGGAAAACAATTGATAGAACTATTCAACAATATGGGAGAAGATAAGGAAAACAATATCCATGATTACTTTCAAGCACTTAAGGCCAAAATGAAGAAAAGAATCAGATTATCACAAAAGATTGTTGACAAATATAAGGATGATATATGTTTTGTAATAAAAAAGGATGAGATCTGGATGGAAGCAGTCATCCCAAGAACAATTTGGGTAACAAAGATGGGCTATGAGACAGATGATCATATAACTGAGACTTATGCTAAAGCACTTTTGGAAGCTCCAAACAAACCAAAGGAAGAAGTATTTGGTAGTGCTGAGACCATAGAAAAACAAATTCAATCTAAGAAGAGAGTGAAAAAGGTTGAGGCTAAAACTCTATTGATACCTTGACAACCTTTGTCATTGATGCCAAAGGGGGAGTACCGGTATGAGAAAATTCAATATCACAGGAATCATATGCTCAGGGGGAGCACACATTTTTGGTAACATTTTTGGACTTCACATTTTTGGATACACTTTTGAAATTTCTCATGAGTGTTGCCATCAATGCCAAAGGGGGAGATTGTTGGCATATGCACACTCCAATGAGACATTGTATGTGATCGAAGGTTTTTTCATTGATGGCAACCTTTCAATCTTATGGCATCGGCAAGGCATTACACTGGAAAGATAGTTCACCGGCATCAATAGATCACACTCTACACTGGCACCGACATAGAGAAAGGAAGCATATCGGAACAGAGGCTGACATGATTTTTGATATATTATATTTTGTTTATTATTGTAAAAACTTTGTAAGCCGACTTGGCAAGTTGTGAAATGACTCTTATATATAAGAGAGATCATTGTAGACATTTTGTAAGCGAAAAAGGAAGATATTAGGCAGACCTATTATGCGAAATATAGGTTAAAGGTTTTATGTAAAGAATAGAGCAGAAACCGGTACTGGATCAGGCATTATAGATGCTATTGTAAAGAAGTACAAGATATTGGATTTGTATAATCCACATTGTAAGTCAGTGAGACTTCCCATTGAGCAGTGAGCTCTAGGCAATTGGCCTTCCTGCATGTGCAGGCCCCCTCTTGTAAGTAATATTCTCTTATTGGCCAGTAAGTGAATATTGTGGGTCACAAATCCCACCGAGGTTTTTCCCACACTGGGTTTCCTCGTTAAATCCTTGTGTCATGGTGTGCTTTTCATGTGGATGCTTTTAATTGTGTTTATTGCATTATTTCTTGCATATCGGTATACTGCTATAATATGTTCTACATGTTTTAAGTTAAGAAATTCAATTTACCGGTTAGATACTAATTCACCCCCCCCCCCCCCCCCTCTTAGTATCTGTGGGAATCCTAACACCAACCACCTTTCAAAGAGCAGTGATAAGCATATTTTCAGATATTTCCCAAGACATCATGGAAATTTATATGGATGACTTTACAACTTATGGTTTTGAATTTGAAGAAGCATTAGAGAACCTAAAGAATGTTTTGCAATGATGTGAAGACTATAGTTTGTCATTAAATAGTGAGAAGTGCTTCATTATGATGAAGGAAGGTATAGTCCTTGGTCATCATATCTCTATAAAAAGAATACAAGTTGACCCAACAAAAAATGAAGTTATTCAAAATATCAATGCACTGGTAAAGAAAAAAGATGTCAGAAGTTTTCTTGGTCATGGTGGATATTATAGAAGGTTTATCAAAGATTTCACTAAAATTGCAAGTCCCTTATATTCTCTACTTACCAAGGATATGGGATTTAAATGGACTTCTTCATGCAATGAAGCCTTTTTAAAGGTCAAGCATGCTTTGACCCAAGCACCAATTCTTAAAGGTCCGAATTGGTCTTTACCATTTCAAATTCATATAGATGCATCTGATTATGAAATAGGAGCAGTCTTAGGATAGAAGGTTGATAACTTGGAGAGTGCAATATATTATATTAGCAAGAACTTGCAGAAGCCTGAGTTAACTTACACATTCATTGAAAAAGAAATGTTAGCAGTTATATATGCACTCAACAAATTCAAGCACTATATAATAGGGTATCCCATATTTGTGCATACTGATCATATTGCTATCAGATATCTCATGAATAATCCTTCAATTATCGGTATATTAGCTCGCTGGTTATTATTGATGCAGGAATTTGATATCATAGTTATTGATAAACTAGGAAAGTCTAATGTGGTTGCAGTTTATCTTTCAAGGCTTCAATTACAGAAATATCCTACAGCCATAGATGATGCTTTTCTGGATGAACATCTATTCCTTATACAAGCCCACACTCCCTGGTATGTTGATATTGCTAATTATTTAGCTGCTACTAAAATGCCACTTCATTTCTCCCCTAAAGAAAGAAGGTTGCTAGTTGAGAAAAGATTTAACTTCTCATGGATTATTGATTGTTTGTTTTATACTAGACCTAACCAAGTCATGAGAAGATGTGTAAGAGAAGATGAAATATATGATATCCTGCATGCATGTCATGATGAGCTGTGTGGAGGACATTTTGTTGCTAAAAGGACAACACTCAAAATACTAAATACAAGATATTATTGGCCAACATTATATAAGGATGCAACACAATATACAAGAAAATGTGATAGATGCCAGCACATGGGGAGACCTTCTAAATTTGATGAGATGCCATTGTATCCACAAATATTGGTTGCACCATTTGATAAATGGGGATTAATTTTGTTGGCCCAATTGATCCCCCTTCTAATGGAAAATCTTACATTTAGTATGTACTGATTATGTAACCAAATGGGTGGAAGCTCATGCCATGACACATGCAAGGGATAATAAGGTGGCTGAGTTCCTTTATGAGGAGATATTTACAAGATATGGAGTACCAAGGGAAATTGTGTCAGACCAAGGACCACAATTTACTTCAACATTGATTGCAGCCTTGGTCAATGAATACAATATAAGGCACAACAAATCTACCCCATATCATCCATAAGATAATGGACGTAGAGGTTACAAATAGGGAGCTTGATGCTATTCTTACCAAGACAATAGCTGTTCATAAAAAATACTGGTCTCATAGACTTTTAGAAGTAATTTGGGCATACAGAACAACTTGGAAGACACCGATTGGTTTTACACTTTTTGAGATGGTGTATGGAAAAGCAACAATGATGCCTATTGAGTTTGAGCATAAGACTCGAAGGAGAACTTTGCAATTAAATATAACACTTTCTGAAGAACAAAAAGATTGTATTCAGCAATTGAATGCTTTGGATGAATGGAGAAAAATGGTCATCCAATAGACATAACTGATACAAAATCAAAGAGCCAAGTGGCATGATAAATACATAAAAGAGAAAAAGTTCAAAGCGGGTGACTGGGCACTATTGTATGACTCAAGATATAAATATACTATGGGAAAGCTACAAACCATATGGTTAGGTCCATATGAGATATTTGAAGTTTTCAACAATTGAGCTATTCATTTGACCATAATTGACCCGATTCGGTTCAAGCTTTTGGTAAATGGTCACAGATTGCATCATTATTATAAGCCTATCAACAACTAGGAGTTCTTGCAGCAATTTTCTAAAAAGGACCAAACACAAGTTCCTACAGCAACTGGTCAAGTTCCTTCTGCAATTGAACAAAGTATTGGAGGTAAGGTTCCTACAGCCTCTGCAGTGAACATACTTGCCACTTCATAATTCTCCGCACGTCATTTCACAATAATATTTCCATTTCTTATGGAAATATTATTCTCCATAAATAAATTTTTCCATCCATGTCATCCCATCTCATTTCATTTCGCCATTGTTTTTGCATGCTTGCAAGTATGTACATATTTTATTTTAATTTAATTAGGCATTTCTGATTTTATTATGATTATTGCCTTTGCTAAATCCATGTACACTTCCCTAAATCCTTTCATCCTGTGTGGACACATGCCAAAGTAAGTTGGGGGAGGGGGTGTTTTATGGTCCGGTTTCCAAAATTAGTAATTAATCATCCTTTTTGGTGCCTTGATTTGATTTCTTGCCATCATTCCTTTAATGAGATATTTTTTGGCATAAGAAAGTTATGAATTCTGCCAAAAAAATTGGAAATAGGTAAGGAAGTTTCAATTCTCAGTCTATAAAGTATTTTGGTTCTTCGTTTCTTAGCTGCAGGGATTGCTACATTAACAGATTAAGAAATGGGTGGAGATCCAATCCGCCATGAACCAATAATCTATGATGTGTTGCTACAGGATGCTCTTTATGAACATTATTTTCGGTAGCATGGTTGGATTATCTACTTTCTAAAAATAACAGATTATAATGAAGAAATTGCCTCTAAGTTTATGCATTCATTCAACGAAGGGGAGGCTATTGTCAAAGGATTAAGGGTCATTGCTATAGAGCAACGGATAGCTTAGGTTACAGGGTTGCTGCAGGAAGGAGAATTGTTTCTAGAATCAAAAGACACTAGAAGTGCCAGAGCAGAATCAAAAGACAAGTAAGGAACCTAGAGGGTTTCCCTTCCAGCAGAGTGGACCTAGGTGGCTTTATATGTAATGTAGTACATTTCTTGTGAAGGGATGTATTCAAATTTACATTCACCCCATTTCAAATTGCTTAGTCATTTATAGCATATCCTGAGAGTGAATGTTCCAAATTTTTATATCACCTCATTTCCACAAGTGCCAAAGAAACACGAAAGAATGGAAATCATTCTATCACCCATCATGGTTTGATAAAATTGCTGGTAGAATATTCTCGTAGGGATGTTTCACAGATGGAATGGGGGGTATTTGAAGACATATTGTAGTTTAGGCTTGAAGATGCTCTTGTTGTAGACGAGTTAGCAGTTGTGAAGGAGGAAATGGGAGAACCCTCCTTTCCCATAATTTTTTTGAAGATTGAATTGCTCATCGTTGAAGGAGCTGTGACTATTACATAGGAAGAGATGGTTGAGACAAACATGGAGCATCCCTCTACTTCTTTTCAAAGAGAATCAACATCTTCTAAAAGAAAAGGGAAGGAATTAGAAGGAATTAATGCAAAATATGAACCTATGGTTCAGCCACAAGAAACTCAAGTTTCCCTTGCAGCCAAGAGGCATAGACCGAAGAGAAATACTCTTATAGAAAAGCCGCAGGTAGAAACCATTCCTATAGCCACTCCAAAGGTTTATGAGAGAAGAACTAGGAGTACTACCCAAAAAGTCTATCTAGTAAGTGATGCAATATAAGTTATTTTAGTAGAAGCATCAGAAGAAGAGAGTCCAGCAGAGGTTGAAATTCAGAAGGAGGATGATGTTGATAGACTTTCAAGTCTGTCATATATGGCAGGACAGCTTGAGGAACCTGTTGAAGAAATTATACGTCCAAAGGTAACAGCTATTAGACCTCCATCATCTCTCAGCAGTTTATCTATTGTGTTAACATTTTATAGGAAATGGGAGATAGAAAGGGCTAGATTACAGGGGATTATTGACAAACAACAAAAGGAAATTGAAAAAAGGGATAATAAAATTGAATAATTAGAAGCCAAAGTTGATACAATCACTAGTATGGTCACGGAGTTAATGCAATGTAGGGCACCGCCAAGATTTTATGCTCTGCATTTGAAAGAGTGGTATTTAAATTTTAAATTAAACTGCATTATCAGGGACCTTATCCCTTCTTTAGAAACCCCTGAGGAATTTTATGATGCTTATCAAACTTCCCCACCAGCTGTGAAAAATTTATTTTGTGAGCTTTACTTGCATAACTATGCGGTAACTTCTGATAGTGAGTGGAATCCCTTGTTATACATTGGTGATATCCACATAAAAGCCTTAATGTCATGGATTCAGAATGAGATCAACATGGGAGCACAGTCCAGAACACATAGGGATGTTGAATTTGATTGTCCATTACCACTAAGGAAGGAAGCAAAAGATCCAAGAGTTCTCTATTATGAATGACAGAAGCTATTGGTAAGGCAAGATGTGAGGAATCAAGTGTTGCCAATGAGGGAAGAAATATTCCAAGCATATGAGCATTTAATTCAAAATGAAAGTGCAGCTACAATTGAAGGCCTAACTCAGCGTTCGAATAATTTGCCAGAAGAATTGAAACAAGGAGAACCTCATTCACTACCAAATTTTCATGTAGCTATGCAAAGAGCCCTAAATATATCCAATTGGGTAGGATGAAAACCAATAACTGGTTACCTTTGACCTTTTAGCCCCCTAAACTTATGTGGCCATTGTTGGGATGTAAGGTTATAGATCACCCCTATGACATAGCTACAGAAGAGGCCGGATGGTCTAGATTAGAAAAGATGAAGGGATTTTATTGGAATTTGCCTTCAGGAGGAACATGTCAAGGAACCATTGATGACTTAAGAGTTAGTGTCAGAATCATGAATTTTCCTCTTGTTGGAGGATCAACAAGACCTTAAAGTTGGGGGACATGATGAGTTGAGACATTAGCATATTTTTATCCTCAGAACTCTTAAGTTTTTCTCATATTTTTATTTACATAGTAGTAATGAGGTATCAAAAGTTTACTATATGTATTTCAGATGTTAGCCTAAACCTAATAAAACATGTTTTGTCTTTGCCAGTTTATTCCTGCAGCCATGTTATTCATTCCTGTTGCCATGCAGATTGTTTAGGCAATATCATGTGTAAAATTAATAGATGTTTTGATTAATTAAAATAGATGTGCATATTCTTGTATGTTCTTTCTTTTTGAGATTGCAGGAATAAATTGATGTTGTTGGGAAGGATCTCTTGTCACACCAGTTGCTGTAGGAGATATTTAAGGAGGAGACTGAAAGATTGAATTAGCAAAAATGCTGAAGAGCGTAAGGAATGATAGAGGAAAAGTAATTGCACAATGTTTACTAATGTCTTACTCAAGTAGACATTAGTATTGAAAATACCACCACAATGTGTTATGACTGTGGTTTGGTTTAGATCTACATTATCGGTGACTTAACTCCGGTTGTTTCCTTTCTTGATTAGTTATCTGCCTCTTCTAATTGGTGTGATCTGTGTAATAGGAAGTAATTGTTTTCTTTTAAATAAAGGTCTTTATCTCTTTTTGTAGGTTAGATAGAAAAGAGAGAAAATAGAGCAGAGGATTTTAGAAATAAAGTTACAAGTGTTTTGTTTTTCTTTTGATGTTGAATCATGTAATGACTTTCGAAGAACAATCAATAAAAGTATGTTATTCTGAGAACTTAGAGTTGTTCTTGGGAAGCCTGGAATCACTCATCCAAGGGGGGCCACTTGGTGAGTGTTCCTGTGCCTTTGTTAAGATTAGTTTTCTTCTTTAGCTATAGTAGACATTCTTGTATTGACTATTCTTGTAGCCATTGGAAACAGATCCATTTATTATTCCTATAGCGAAACCAAAACAGAGTAATTTCTGTTTAGCAGCATTGAACTTAGCCAGTATTGCTTGAATGAATTTATGTTAATGCAAAAGTTTTCCTGTAGCCTTTCAATAGTTTCAATTCTTGCTTATCTTTTCCGCATAGATGTTAGTTATTGCAGTAATGCAGAGTAGCTATTGTAGGAACTTAGTACATATATAGTGTAGACCCATTTCAAGTATTACATCCCTGGGTTGACAATCAAAAGAACACTAGCTATGGAAATAGTGACTTTACCAGTATATGTGCAAGAGTATGATGACATGATGATATTTTATGTTGTCATTGATGTCAATATGTTGAGAAGTGAACTAGTATATTGAAGTTAAGCAACTGGCAAAGAGAACTGATATGGTGGTGTAAACCATTACATGTGCAATAAGTGAAGCGGTATGCTTGTCCAAGTGAACCGGTATGATGTTGTGAATCAAAACCGGTATGTCAGAACAAGAAACAGTACATGGAATGTGGTAGGACTAATGGTTGGTAGTCTTAGCTTCATGGTTTTGAGTTGAAGTGTTCCAAGCTTGTGTGATTCAACCGATGACATTGTGTGATGAGTTAGCATTGTAATGGAGAACAGATCATGTTGCCACGTTAGTCTTGTGCATGTGAAGGATCTTGCATGAAGGAGATTGATCCTATCTACCTCGGGAATGTGTGAAGTCTTTACAAATAGTGGAGAAAGCATGATGGGTTATCACCTCCATGAAGCGGTGAAGAACGAGTGATGGAGAATGATGTTGTGTTTCATGTTGAGGTTGTTGGCAAATCTTGTGTGTGTATCTAAGTGCAGAGATACATGATTCTTGCCAGACCAGATAAGAGGATTGATACCTGCATAGTGTGTGTGCAGAAGGAAGGAACTAAAGTAGATCTGCATTGGCATTGAGTGCTATTACCAGATCAATGTAATACTTGTTGATCTTTAACTACTTCAATAGTTAGAAAATCCCTTGATTGGGTAGCTTTAACCAACTTGCTGTAAATCCTTTAATAGGGTGACTCAAAACCATTGAGTTCATAAAATCCTCTAACAAGGTAACCTCTAATAGGGTTTAACCCTTAACTAGGTATTCTAGCTATCCCTTAACTGGGTGAGCCCTAATAGGATCGGTTCCTAATAGAACCTGTTGTAACAGTCTTTAACCAGACTAGGCTTCTAACAGAGTGGACCTCAAAAGAGTTCAAATCAGCTTCTGGGTATTCATCCCCACTGTGGTTTTTCCTAGTTGGGTTTCCATGTGAAAAATGTGTGTCATATGTGATGTATTTTTCATGTGATGCTTTGTTGTTTTCTATCAAGTGGTGAATCATATTGATCTAGCAAGTTATTATATTTCTGATGATAGATTATCTGTTTATGCATAAGGACAAAGTGGAAATGAGGTAGTAGGTTATGTGGAAAGCTAAGAAGATTGACCGGTTCATGTCTTTCATAGTTGCACTATGTTTAACCAGTAGTAGTCTGGTTTGGACCGGGTTAGAGAATGCTAGTAGTTTACAGTCTGCAATCAAACCAGTTTAGGAGAAGTTTTTATGCTTGTACTGATTCACCCCCCTCTCTCAGTATCAGTTTGGTAATCACTTTTCATCATTGAGTTATCAATTGGTATCAAAGCATCCTCCAGGTCCTCTGTGTTGTAAGCTTAACCGCTTGAGGGAAACATCCTATTGTAATAATGAAGAGGGAAGGTCCAAAGTTAAACAAAGATAACTTTAAAATATGGAAGGATAGAATAAAGATATACATCAGAAGCATGGGTGCTCAACATTGGAGCTATGTTGAGAATGTTTATGTCATCCCTATCGGTACTCTCACCGATGACCAAAAGAGAGAGATTCAGGAGAATGGGCAAGTCATGGAAACCCTAATTAGTAGCTTATCTGACATTGAGTTTATTGATGTCTAGGATAAAGACAATCCCAAAGAAGTATGGGATACTCTTGAGAATATCTATGGAGGTGATGAACATGTAAAAAAATCTAAGGAAGAAATCCTTAGAGGAAAGTTTGAAGACATGTAGATGGTTGAAGGTGAGACCATTCAACAATATGGAATACGAATCAAAACCATTGTTGGAGATATCAAGAGTGCAGGTGGTAAAATGGAAGATTCCACTATTGTTAACAAATTTTTGAGATCCTTATTACCGGTCTATGCAATAAGGGTTGCTACTATTCAGGAGTTGAGATCAATAGACAAGACTAAGGTATCCCTCGACTCCATCACTGCAAAGTTGACAGCCTATGAGCTAAATAGTTTTGATGGTAGTGCTCAAAAGACCAAATCAACTTTTAAAGCATCCGCTACACCATCCAGAAAAGGAAAAGAAGTAAGCACCAATGGTGAACCAAGATAGAGTAGAGAAATGGATGATGAGGAGATTCTAATGGAATTTGAAGCTCTTCTTGCCAAGAGACTTCCTAAGGGAACCGACAAATTCAAAGGTAAGCTTCCTTTGAAACAATTTTCTTGTAACTGGATAGGACACATTGCTATAAACTATCCTAATGGTGATAGCAAGGAAAAATCGGAAAGTTTCAAGAAATTCAAACGAGGAAACTGGAGAAACTTTTTTGTAGTAGTTAATGAAGGTGTCATGGATGAGGAATCAAAAGATGAAGAAAATGAAGATATTGTGTTTGTTGTAGTCAAGGAGGATGTATCAAACAAGAAGGCTCTTGTCTCCCACTTTGATAATTCCAATGAGTGGATTATTGACAGTGGTTGCTCTCACCATATGACTAGTGACCAAAGCAAGTTTATATCCCTTGAAGAGTATGATGGTAGTGTGGTTCATTTTGGTAATGATGCACCATGTATGGTCAAAGGTAGAGGGTCCATCTCTCTAAATGGAAAGAGAAATGCTAACAATGTGTATTGGGTGGAAGGTCTCAAACACAATCTATTGAGTGTTTCCCAGCTAAATGATGATGGAATCACTCTGGAATTCAAAAATGGAGTCTGCAAAATCAAAGGAAAGAATGGTGAACTGATGGCCACCGTTATGTAGACCAAAGGTAACTGATTTCAGCTGAATGCAAATATAAGTACATGTCTTATGGCTAAGTTTGATGTTAGCTGGATATAGCATAGGAGACTTTGCCATGTAAACTTTGATAACATAGTAAAGGCCAGTAAGATCAAGGTAGTTAGAGGACTGCCGATGCTGAGCAAACCGAAAAATCCTTTATGCAGAGAGTGTCAACTGGGGAAAATGTCTTCCTCAACCTTCAAAGGTAAATCTTTCACTGCTGACAATTTACTTGATCTTGTGCATACTGATTTGTGTGGTCCTATGAAAACTAGGAGTGTGCAGGGAGATAGGTATTTTATGATTCTAACAGATGATTGCTCAAGAATGATGTGGGTCACATTCTGGAAGGATGAATCTGAAGCTTTTGGAAAGTTCAAAGCCTTCAGAGCACTGGTAGAAAAGGAAAGTGGTAGAAGAATCAAATGCCTTAGAACTGATCAAGGAGGGGAATTCACTTCCAATGAAATCAACAAATAATGTGAAGAGAATGGCATCAAGAGGCAACTGTCTACCCCCCGGACTCCACAGTAGAATGGCCTAGCAAAGAGAAACAACTGGACGATGGTTGAAGTGGCTAGAACTATGTTGATCCAAGGAAAGGTCAGTCACACCTTTTGGAGAGAAGCGGTGAGCACTGCAGTCTACACAATGAACTAGGTACTCATCAAAAAGGGAAAGGATAAGACTCCTTATGAGTACTAAATTGGTAAGACACCAGTGGTAAGCTACTTTAGAGTGTTTGGTAGTAAATGTTACATCAAGAGGAGTGAACATCAGAGCAGGTTTGATGCTAAATGTGATGAGGGAATATTCCTAGGGTATTCCACTAAGAGAAAAGCTCTTAAATGTTTCAACAATTGGACTCAGAGAATTGTTGAAAGTATCAATGTTAGGGTTGATGAAAACTCTGAGAAATTTGAGGAAACTGATAGAGTATGTAGGAGATGAACCGGTAGTAACCTTCTGGGAACCGGTTGCAAATTTGCCCAGTACCAGCAACTGTGCTCCTACACTAGTAGATGCTGATGAAGATGAGGATGATGAAGAAAAGCACAAGGAAGTTATTAA
Source organism: Cryptomeria japonica (assembly GCF_030272615.1). Classification (NCBI taxonomy): domain Eukaryota; kingdom Viridiplantae; phylum Streptophyta; class Pinopsida; order Cupressales; family Cupressaceae; genus Cryptomeria; species Cryptomeria japonica. The sequence goes on along the minus strand of NC_081413.1, from coordinate 57,798,504 downwards.
GAATATACCTAGGTATGTCAAACTCAATCATGATCCAAATAAAATCATAGGAGACAAGGATGCAGGAATCCTTACAAGAAGAAAGGTCCGAGAAAACTCATGTATCATCTCTAAATTTGAGCCTAAATAATTCAAAGAGGCACATAAAGATGAAGATTGGATCAAGGCAATGGAAGAGGAACTTGATCAGATAGAAAAGAATGGTACATGGTCCTTGGTACCCATACCAAAGCATAAAAATGTCATTGGTACCAAATGGGTTTTCAAAAATAAGTTGAATGAAGATGGGATAGTGATAAGAAAGAAAGTCAGACTGGTGTGTAAGGGGTATTCTCAAGAAGAAGGAGAAGACTATGGAGAAACCTTTTCTCCAGTAGCCAGATTGGAAGGAGTTCATATGCTTCTTGCATATGCAGCTTTTAAACGATTCAAGGTATACCAAATGGATGTAAAATCTGCATTCCTAAATGGAATACTTGAAGAGGAGGTGTATATAGAGAAACCAGATGGGTTTACCCTATTAGAAGATAGTGACATGGTGTGTAGGCTACATAAAGCCTTGTATGGACTAAAGCAGGCACCTAGAGAATGGTATGAACACTTGCACTCCCATCTTGTGAAGATTGGATTTGAAAGAACAAGTGAAGATAGCAATATCTACTTGAAATCAGAAGGAAATCAGATTCTAATATGTGAAGTATTTGTTGATAACATCATCTTTGGAGGAGATGACAAGATGAGTCATGATTTTGCAGATGAGATGAAGAAGGAATTTGAGATGTTACTCATAGCGGAGATTAAGTTCTTCATTGGACTGTAGATTCAACAAATGAAAGATGGAATCTTTATTACTCAATCCAAGTATGTCAAAGAGTTGTTGAAGACCTTTGGCATGGAAGACAGTAAACTGGTTGGTACACCAATGGTGACCGGTTGTAAACTATCAAAAGAAGATGACTCAACACTAGTAAATGAGAAGGAATATCGATCAATGATTGGTAAGTTGCATTATGTAGTGCATAGTAGATTGGACATTGCACATGCAGTGGGTATTACCACTCAGTTTCAGCAAAGCCCAAGGGAATCCCACTTGGTAGAGGTCAAGTGGATTCTTAGATATCTGAAAGGAACTATTGACTATGGGTTATGGTATCCATACAATAATGAGTTCAACCTGAAAGTGTTCATAGATGTTGATTGGGCTGGTAATGTAGATGACCAGAAGAGCACAATAGGTGGTGCATTCTTTCTCAGTGGTAGATAGGTTTCATGGATGATTAAAAAGTAGAGCTATATCTCTCGGTCTACAACAGATGCAGAGTATGTTGTAGCTTTTATGAACTGTACCCAGACTATTTGGATGACGCATGTATTGAATGGCTTCAAAGTTCCTGTATCTAAACCAGTAAGCATATTCTATGACAATACAAGTGCAATTAACATATCCAAGAATCCGGTTTTACATGCTAGAACCAAGCACTTTGAACTCAAGTATCATTTCTTGAGGGAAAAGGTTCAGAACAAAGAGGTGGCATTGGAACATGTTTCTAGTAAGGAGCAGTTAGCAGACATATTCACCAAGCCTCTACCAAAGGCTACTTTTACCTATCTAAGAGGTGAGTTACGGGTGTTGCCCCTTCAAGAGGTGAACTAAAAGTATGTGCTCCACATCAGTCAGGTATTGTAGTGTCCAATCTTTTTCAGAATTGATGTGTTGAAGGATGCTACTTCTCAGGGGAGCAACATAGTGGAACAGGGAAGCTTGTGCCTCCCCTTTGGCATTGTTGTCAAAGGGAGAGAAGATGTGAATTGGAAAAGATATCTATAGTATTAAGGAGATGATGTGATGTAGAAAGAGTGATATCTTTGTATATTTCCATCAATGCTAAAGGGGGAGATTGTTGGCATATGTGCAAGAGTATGATGACATGATGATCTTGTATGTTGTCATTGATGTCAATATGCTGAGAAGTGAACTAGTATATTGACGTTAAGCAACTGGCAAAGAGAACCGGTATGGTGGTGTAAATTGGTACATGTGCAATAAGTGAAGTGATATGCTTATCCAAGTGAACCGGTATGATGTTGTGAACCGGAATCGGTATGTTGAAACAAGAACCGGTACATGGAATGTGGTAGGACTATCGGTTGGTAGTCTTAGCTTTAAGGTTTCCGATTGAAGTGTTCCAAGCCTGTGTGATTCAACCGATGATATTGTGTGATGAGTTAGCATTGTAATGGAGTTAGATGGTGTTGCCACATCAGCCTCGTGTACGTGAAGGATCTTGCATGAAGGATATTGATCCTATCTACCTCGGGAATGTGCGAAGTCTTTGCAAATGATGGAGAACGCGTGATGGGTTATCACCTCCATGAAGTGGTGAAGAATGAACAATGGAGAATGTCTTGAGATCTGTTCAAGACCGTTGTATTCAAATACAAAGTGCTCAATGGTCAAGATTGAACCGATCAATTGTTTAACCTAAGTGTTTAGGGTTTAGGGTTTATGTTGTCCACCTATCTGTGTTCTATAAGGTCGATGTTGTGTTTCATGTTGAGGTTGTTGGAAAATTTTGTGCGTGTATCTAAGTGTAGAGATACATGATTCTTGCCAGACCAGATAAGAGGATTGATACTTGAATAGTGTGTTTGCAGAAGGCAGGAACTAAAGCAGATCTGCATTGGCATTGAGTGCTATTAGTAGATCATTGTAATACATGTTGATCTTTAACTACTTCAACAGTTAGAAAATACCTTAATCGGGTAGCTTTAACTAGCTTGTTGTAAATCCTTTAATAGGGTGACTCAAAGCCATTGAGTTCATAAAATCCTCTGACAAGGTAACCTCTAATAGAGTTTAACCCTTAACCAAGTATTCTAGCCATCCCTTAACCAGGTGATCCCTAATAGGATCGGTTCCTAACAGAACCTGTTGTAACAGTCTTTAACTAGACTAGGCTTCTAACAGAGCGAACTTCAAAAGAGTTCAAATCAGCTTGTGGATATTCATCCCCACTGTGGTTTTTCCCAGTTGGGTTTCCAAGTGAAAAATGTGTGTGTCATATGTGATGTCTTTTTCATGTGATGCTTTGATGTTTTCTGTCAAGCGGTGAATCATGTTGATCTAGCAAGTTATTATATTTCTGATGATAGATTATCTTTTTACGCATAAGGACAAAGTGGAAATGAGGAAGTAGGTTGTTTGGAAAGCTAAGAAGATTGACCAGTTCATGTCTTTCACAGTTGCACTATGTTTAACTGGTAGTAGTCTGGTTTGGACTGGTGTTAGAGATTGCCAGTAGTTTATAGTTTGCAATCAAATCAGTTCAGGAGAAGTTTTTGTGTCTGTACTGATTCACCCCCCCTCTTAGTATCGGTTTGGTACTCACTTTTCATCATTGAGTTATCAAAGATTATTTTTCTTCTTTAGCTATAGTAGACATTCTTGTATTGACTATTTCTGTAGCCATTGGAAACAAATCCATTGATTGTTCCTATAGCTAAACCAAAATAGAGTAATTTCTGTTTAGTAACATTGAACTTAGCTAGTATTGCTTGAATTAATTTATGTTAATGTAGAAGTTTTCCTGTAGCCTTTCAATAGTTTCAATTCTTTCTTGTCTTTTTTGCATAGATCTTAGTTGCTATAGTAATGTAGAGTAGCTATTGTAGGAACTTAGTACATATATAGTGCAGACCCATTTCAAGTATTACATCCCTGGGTTGACAATCTAATGAACACTAGCTATGGAAATAGTGACTTTACCAAGTGAATGTCCAAACTTTGGGTTGAGACTTCAACTAGAGTTATTTTTCTTATTGTTGGGTTGAACAAGGGCCTCAAAGACTTCATGTCCAAATATCTAAGAAAGGAGACAACCCTTGTTTGTCTTCAATGTAAACAAACGATAAACTTGAACAATTGCCTTGTTTTATTAACGTTGCTATATGCAAATGCAATTTTTTTATGAATACGATGCATGAAAAAAAGAAACTATATGCGACGCGGTTCTTTGAATAAAATGATATGCAATGAAAAAAGCAAAATGGAAACTAATCGAACCATTAGATATAGTATCATTTAAGGTGTATGTTATTCATAGGGTCAGGGAGTTTTGTGCATGATAAAGATGTATTGTCCAATAGGACATAAGGACTCAACTAAGTGTACATATTTAGCATTTGCAATGTTGATTTCCTTAGTTTTTGGATTTTGAGATGAAACTAGGGTAAAGTCTTATGCAAAGGATTTGATAAGGGGGATAAAAGAGTGAAAAAGAGGTGTTGGATAATGGACCATATATTGAAAGTTTGGTGCATGAGTGAATGGAAATGTTGGTGGGATCATCCTTGGCACACATCTTGAGGGATGGTGGAGTGATGGAGGAAAAATGGATCCCAGATTTTGAGATTTGGATGGAGGAATGACCAAGGATTTTGGGACATAAGTATCCAAAATTGATGAAGGAGGTGATGGAGAAATGGATTTGGAAGGTTTGGATGGAGGAAAAATAGTTTTGGATGCCCAAAAATATTTCTTTAGATTGTTGTGCTTCAAGGAGTTGCTTAGGGATCCACATAGTTTTTGATTTTTCATGCTTTTTTAGTTCCTTGGAATTCCTTTTGGAATGCATTGCTTCTACAAGTGCCTTAGGAACCCATATAACTTTTAATTCTGCTCTCTTTTTCTCAATGGGCCTTTGTGTCCTTCTAGATGGATGGAAGGTATGCAAAGATGTATGCCTTTGTTGATCCTGCATAAGGGGTGGAGGGATATAGTGTCCTAAAATGAATGGAAGAGATGAAGGGGAAGGTGTGTATTTGGATTTTGGTTTAGTAGGGATACCAACATCTTGAAGAATGTCATTGAGGCCATGACCCTTAATATTGTCTTTAACATGGAGGGGTTCTTGCTTGGGAAGGTCTACCCCTTTGCGTTTATAAATATTTTGACTTGTAGGGTCATGAGAGGGATTTGTAGGGATGATGGATCCTTGAGGTGAACATGGAGGATTAGAACAAGAAGATGAAGGGATACCTTGATCTTGACATGGAAGAGGACCATTGGATAGAGTAGGAATGGTGTTTGACTTTTTATTTTGAATATGATTGTTTGAAAAGGTGGAAGATGCATCCTGATATTTCTTAAGAAGTGGATTAGGAATGGTATTTGGAAGGATGTTTTGCTCTTGAGATAGCCCTTAAGGGTCGACATGAGAAATTTCATCATTAGATTCATCATTTGAGGGATATGGTATGGATTTTTGTTGAGAAGCCTTAGGAGATGGAGGCATCATGGAAGAGACGGAGGATACATGTGGGCCATTTCTAGAAATGGGTTCATAATTTTGATCATGCTTGGTAATGACATCTGGTTTCTCCTTAGGTGAATTATTAGGATCTTCAATTTCAATAACACCGTCATCAAGGAGGTCTTGAATTTTATGTTTTAATTCCTTGCATATTGAAGTCTTATGTTTGTTATGTTTATGATATGCACAATAATTACTCAAGAATTCACATCCCCATATGGTCTTGTTAGGGAATATGATAAGGTTTTCCTCAACAAGCACTTCCAAAGATGACTCAATAGATTGCCCCAAAGGTGTAAACTAGCTATCTAGGGGATATATGTCATTTTGTCTTTGTGAGGATGTCTTGTGATCTTGTATGAGATTTGGCTTTTGATTTTTAATTAATTTCTGTTCCACCTTATATTATTGTTTTAGAATTTCTTGAAGTCTGGTCTTCTTGGTATCATGAAATTTTATCTCATGAGGTGTCATTGAATCTTTTTGTTGGGCTTGAATGTCATATATTTCTTTCTTGAGATCTTGAATTTGTTGGGCCAAGGTAGCCATGGGCTTCTTACTTTCATCAGAGTTTTTTTGAAGAGCTTCTGGTTCAAACATGCATTTACAACCGATGTGACTGCGAGTTAGATGTGATGTAGATGTCAAGATTAAATCAAAGATAGTTACACATTTTAATGTACTAATTGAGAGAGGTGACTAAGACTCAGTCTGGTTTTAGGAACAATCTATCCTGTGTAAGACATGATCTAAGTAACCTAGGTTGATTAAGTTTGATAAGCTATTTGATAAGTTTGATAACCGATTGATTTGAACTAGGTGGGAGATAACCGCCAAAGTCATGCAACACAATGACAAAGGTGCACAATCGAGGTTGTTTATGCACAAGATGACGATGACCAAATTTAGACTCATTGTGGACTGATTCGGCAAGTATGACAGTTTTGGAAAAGTACGCAAATAGACAAGTCTTGGACTGATAAAATCAGAGATTCATAGGATAGAGGATACTGACTAAGAGGACAATTTGACAGGTTCCAAATGATAAAGACAATTTCTTGTATGAGTTGCTTCCTATACTTGAATGACAGTTTAATGCTTACCAGATGACAACTTGTCAACGACCAGAATGACACGTACAATAGATTCTGAAAGCTTGGACGATAATTTTCAAAAACTAGAATGACAGTTTAAATAAGCCAAAAGGACAAACTAGAAGATTGAGATGACAATGTATTCAACTCGTACGATGAAATAAGAATCTCGTGAAGGAGACTGAGTTTTTCAACCATCGAATTTTAATTTTTTTTGTGTTTTTGTGTTTTTCTAGTTTTTTAGATTTTTATTTTTAGCTTCGAACAAAAAAACACAACAAACACGTGAGATCCAAAGTGACATCGAACACAACACACTAATTCTAAGTAAATTGGCTGAGAGAGAAAACCTTTTCTTGCTGACTCGAGTACACACCCAATAGCTAATCAAAATATGGCTGCTGAGTCTCACGCAATAGATTCTTAATTCTATATTAGCCGACTCTAAATGCTAATGGGGGCACAAAATGGGAAGTATCTTGAGAGAGTTACTATCTCTCTTGCACAAATATTATCTCCCTTTTGGAGGTGAATTAGGTAGCTGCTATTTTAAAGTTCGTAGTAAAGATTTCCATTTGAAATTACCCCTTGAGTTAGCGCAAGAATGATTGAGGCCTATAGCCTGATAAGTTATCAAAACAAACTGTAGTCACACAAGCGTGATTGAGACCATGAGGCCCTAAAAAATGCTCGATATGAGAGATCTAAAAAGAGAAAATTCAAATAATCCTATCCCCCGAGACTTTAATCCTGAAAGACCTATTTATTATAGTGAGTTGGAATGGTTGGGTTTAGCTATACTCACTTGGGTTGTTCTCACAGGTTGATTAATTTTTCCCACTATGATAGGCCCACTAAAAGGTACACAAATCTCAAACTTAGAAAAAGATTCGAGGGTCTAGATTTCTAATTGTCTGTGTAGACAAGAGCATACTTTCCTACCTCTTAGATTTTTCTTCAAACACAAAAGATAGATTTGTTCATTAACCAAATAGAAATTTAAGTGCCTAAAAATGAATTTAAAGAATACATGATATTTGGTCAATTCTCTTTAGGAAACCTGCAAAACCAATGCATCAGTATTCATATTGTTTTTTATTCTTTGACATGCGTGAGTTTGATTTGATAAATTCTTCGATAGGCATTTTGTAGAAAATGAGTTAAGCTATGAAAATCTCAGGTAGATAGAAGATAATTTAGGGTTAGTCTTAGTGAAATTCAAAGCCAAGTCAAGAAAGCCCTAAAAAGATACTATTTATAGAATGAGAAACTCAAAAATTCATACGAAAATTTCCACAGTTTAAAATGAGTATTCTCACTAGACCGAACGAGTAAATGTTGGCATATGTGCAGAATATGTTGACATGATGATATTGTGTTGTCATTGATGTCAATATGCTGAAAGAATGAACTGGTAATATTCTCAAGAGAGAACCGGTAATATGCTGAAAGAGAACTGGTAATATGATGAAGAGTGAATAGGTTTATTGAAGTTAACCAACTGGCAAAGTGAACTGGTATAATGATGAGAACCGGTATATGTGCTAAAGGTGAAGTGGTTTAATATGGTATGACTACCGATTGGTAGTCTCAGCTTCAGGGTTTCCGATTGAAGTGTTTCGAGCCTATGTGATTCAACCAATGGCATTGTGTGTTGAGTTAGCATTGTAATGGAGATCAGATCATGTTACCACGTCAGTCTTGTGCATGTGAAGGATCTTGCATGAAGAAGACTGATCACATCTACCTCGGGAATGTGCGAAGTCTCTACAAATGGCAGAGAACGCGTGATGGGTTATCACCTCCAACAAGTGGTGAAGAAAAAATGATGGAGAATGTCTTGAGCTCTATTCAAGACCATTTTATTCAAATGCAAAGTGTTTAATGGTCAGGATTGAACCAATTGAATTGCTCAACCTAAATGTTTAGGGTTTAGGGTTTATGTTACCGACCTATCTGTTTCCTATAAGATTGATGTTGTGTTTCATGTTGAAGTTGTTGGCAAATGTTGTGTGTATATCTAAGTGCAAAGATACATGATTCTTGCCAGACCAGATAAGAGGGTTGATATCTGCAGAGTGTGTATGCAGAAGAAAGAAACTAAAGCGGGTCTGCATTGGCATTGAGTGCTATTACTAGATCATTGTAATACATGTTGATCTCTAATCACTTCAATAGTTGGAAAATCCCTTAACAGGGTAGTTTTAACCAGCTTGCTGTAAATCCTTTAACAGGGTGACTCAAAGCCATTGAGTTCATAAAATCCTCTAACAAGGTAACCCTTAACTGGGTATTCTATCAATCCCTTAACCGGGTGATCCCTAACAGGACCGGTTCCTAATAGAACCTGTTGTAACAGTCTTTAACCGGACTAGGCTTCTAACAGAGCGAACTTCTAAAGAGTTCAAAAATAGCTTGTGGGTATTCATCCCCACCGTGGTTTTTCCCAGTTGGGTTTCCACATGAAAAATATGTGTGTCATATGTGATGTCTTTTTCATGTGATGCTATGTTGTTTTCTGTCAAGCAGTGAATCATGTTGATCTAGCATGTTATTATATTTATGATGATAGAATATCTGTTTATGCACAAGGATAATATGGAAATGAGGGTGTAGTTTGTGTGGTAAGATAAGTGTTTCCAATTTATATCTTTCTCAGTCTCATTGTTCTTAACCAGTAGTATTTTGGTTCATGACCAGTGTTAGTGATTGCCAGTCAAGTTCACTGTTTGCAGTCAAACCGGTTCAGGAAATTTTTTTGTACTTGTACTGATTCACCCCCTCGCTCTCAGTACTGGTTTGGTAATCACTGTTCATCATTGTGTTATCAATTGGTACTAGAGCGTCCTTTAGGTCCTTTGTGTTGTAAGATTAACCACTTGAGGGAAAGATCCTATTGTAATGATGAAGAGGGAAGGTCTGAAGTTCAATAGAGATAACTTTAAAATATGGAAGGACAAAATGAAGATATACATTAAAAGCATGGGTGCTCAACATTGGAGCTATGTTGAGAATGTTTATGTTATCCCTAGCGGTACTCTCACTGATGACCAAAAGAGAGAGATTTAGGAAAATGGGCAAGTCATAGAAGCCCTAATTAATAGTTTATCTGACATTGAGTTTATTGATGTCCAGGATAAAGAAAATCCCAAAGAAGTATGGGATACTCTTGAGAATATCTATGGAAGTGATGAGCATGTGAAACAAGCTAAGCAAGAAAGCCTTAGAGGAAAGTTTGAAGACATGCAGATGGTTGAAGGAGAGACCATTCAACAATATGGAATAAGAATCAAAACTATTGTTGGAGATATCAAGAGTGCAGGTGGTAAAATGGAGGATTCCACTATTTTTAGCAAAGTTTTGAGATCCTTATTACCGGTCTATGCAATAAGGGTTGCTGCTATTTAGGAGTTGAGGTCAATAGACAAGAATAAGGTGTCCCTAGACTCCATCATTGCAAAGTTGACAGCCTATGAGCTAAACAGTTTTGATGGCAGTGTTCAGAAGACTGAATCAGCCTTTAGAGCATCTGCTGCACCATCTAGAAAAGGCAAAGAAGCTAGTACTAGTGGTGAACCAAGACAGAGCAGATAAATGGATGATGAGGAGATCCTGATGGAATTTGAAGCTCTTCTTGCCAAGAGACTTCCTAAGGGAACCGGTAAATATAGGGGCAAGCTTCCTTTGAAATGCTTCTCTTGTAACTAGATAGGACACATTGCTGTAAACTATCCTAATGGTGATAGCAAGGACAAACTGGAAAAGTTCAAGAAGTTCAAAGGAGGAAACCAGAGAAACTATTTTGTAGCAGTTGATGAAGGTGTCACTGATGAGGAATCAGAAGATGAAGAAAATGAAGATATTGTGTTTGTAGCAGTCAAGGAAGATGTGTCAGACAAGAAGGCTCTTGTCTCCCACTTTGATAATTCCAATGATTGGATTATTGACAGTGGTTGTTCTCACCATATGAAAAGTGACCAGAGTAAGTTTCTTTCTCTTGAAGAGTATGATGGTGGTGTGGTTCATTTTGGTAATGATGCACCATGTATGGTCAAAGGTAGAGGATCCATCTCTCTGAATGGAAAGAGCAGTGCTGACAATGTGTATTGGGTAGAAGGTCTAAGACACAACCTTTTGAGTGTTGCTCAATTGAATAATAATGGACTCACTCTAGAATTCAAAAATGGAGTGTGCAAAATCAAAGGAAAGAGTGGTGAACTGATGGCTACCGGTATGCAGACCAAAGGTAACCTATTTCAGCTAAATACTAATGTCAATACATGTCTTATGGCTAAGTTTGAAGACAACTGGATATGGCATAGGAGACTTTGCCATGTAAACTTTGACAATATTATGAAGGTCGGTAAGATCAAAGCAGTTAGACAATTGCCAGTGTTGAGCAAACTGGAAAATCCTTTGTGCAGAGAATGTCAACTGGGGAAAATGTCTACCTCAACCTTCAAAGGTAAATCTTTCACTATAGATAGTTTACTTGATCTTGTGCATACTGATTTGTGTGGTCCTATGAAAACTAGGAGTGTGCAGGGAGATAGGTATTTTATGATTCTTATAGATGATTGCTCAAGAATGATGTGGGTCACATTCTTGAAGGATAAGTCTGAAGCCTTTGGAATGTTCAAAGCTTTCAGAGCACTGGTAGAAAAGGAAAGTGGTAGAAGAATCAAATGCCTTAGAACTGATCAAGGAGGAGAATTCACTTCTGGTGAATTCAACAAATATTGTGAAGAGAATGGCATCAAGAGGCAAAAGTCTACCCCCCGAACTCCACAACAGAATGGCTTAGCAGAGAGGAACAACCGGACTGTGGTTGAAGCGGCTAGAGCCATGTTAATCCAAGGAAAGGTTGCTCACACCTTTTGGAGAGAAGCGGTGAGCACTATAGTCTATGCAATGAACTGGGTACTCATCAAGAAAGGAAAGGATAAGACTCCCTATGAGTACTGGACCAGTAAGACACTAGTGGTAAGCTAGAGTGTTCGGTAGCAAATGTTATATCAAGAGGAGTGAACATCAAAGAGAGTTTGATGCTAAATGTGATGAGGCAATATTCCTAGGGTATTCCACAAAGAGAAAAGCTCTCAAATGCTTCAACAATAGGACTCAAAGAATTGTTGAAAGCATCAATGTTAGGGTTGATTAAAACTCTGAGAAACCTGAGGAAACTGGCAGAGAGCATGTAGGAGATGAACTAGTAGTAACCTTCTGGGAACCGATTATAAATCAGTCCAGTACTAGTAATTGTGCTCCTACACTGGTGGATGCTGATGCTGATGAAGATGAGGATGAAGAAGAAAAGCAAGAGGAATCTATTAAGAATATACCTAGGTATGTAAAACTCAATTATGATCCAAAGCAGATCATAGGAGACAAAGATGTAGGAATTCTTACAAGAAGAAAGGTCACAGAAAACTCATGTATGATCTTTGAATTTGAGCCTAAATCATTCAAAGAGGCACATAAAGATGAAGACTGGATCAAGGAAATGGAAGAGGAACTTGATCAGATAGAGAAGAATGGTACATGGTCTTTGGTACCCAAATTGGAGCATAAAAATGTCATTGGAACCAAATGGGTCTTCAGAAATAAACTAAATGAGGATGGCACAATGGTAAGGAATAAAGCTAGACTAGTATGTAAATGATATGCCCAAGAAGAAGGAGAAGACTATGGAGAAACCTTTTCTCCAGTAGCAAGATTGGAAGGAGTTTGTATGCTTCTTGCATATGCAACTTTTAAAGGATTCAAGGTATACCAAATGGATGTAAAATCTATATTTCTAAATGGAATACTTGAAGAGGAGGCATATATAGAGCAACCAGATGGGTTTTCCCTATCAAAAGATAGTGACATGGTGTGTAGGCTACATAAAGCCTTGTATGGTTTGAAGCAGGCACCTAGAGCATTGTATGAATGCTTGCACTCCCATCTTGTGAAGATCGGATTTGAAAGAACAAGTGAAGATAGCAATATCTACTTGAAATCAGAAGGAGATCAGATTCTGATCTGTGAAGTATTTGTTGATGACATAATCTTTGGTGGAGATGACAAGATGAGTCATGAGTTTGTAGAGGAGATGAAAAAGGAGTTTGAGATGTCACTCATAGGGGAGATTAAGTTCTTCATAGGACTACAGATTCAACAAATGAAAGATGGAATCTTTATTACTCAGTCCAAGTATGTCAAAGAGGTGTTGAAGACCTTTGGCATGGAAGATAGCAAACTGATTGGTACACCAATGGTAACCGGTTGTAAACTATCAAAAGAGGATGACTCATAATTGGTAAATGAGAAAGAATATCGATCAATGATCTGTAAGTTGCATTATGTAGTGCATAGCAGACCAGACATTGCACATGCAGTGGGTATTACCGCTCAGTTTCAACAAAGCCCAAGAGAATCCCACTTGGTAGCAGTCAAGCGAATTCTTAGATATCTGAAGGGAACTATTGACTATGGATTATGGTATCCATACAATGGTGATTTCAATCTGAAAGTGTTCACATATGCTAATTGTGCTAGTAATGTGGATGACCAAAAGAGAAAAACCGGTGGTGCATTCTTTCTCAATTGTAGACTGGTCTACTGTATAAGCGGAGTATATAGCAACTTTTATGAATTGCACCTAGACTATTTGGATGAAGCATGTATTGAATGGCTTCAAATTTCTTGTATCTGAACCGGTAAGTATATTTTGTGACAATACAAGTGCAATTAACATGTCCAAGAATCCAATTTTACATGCTAGAACCAAGCACTTTGAACTCAAGTATCATTTCTTGAGGGAAAAGGTTCGGAACAAAGAGGTGGTATTAGAACATGTTTCCAGTAAGGAGCAGTTAGCAGACATATTCACCAAACCTCTACTGAAGGCTACTTTTACCTATCTAAGAGGTGAATTAGGGGTGTTGCCCCTTCAAGAGGTAATCTAAAGGTTCGTGCTCCACATCAGTCAGATCCTACTTTGCTATATATTTTCAGGATTGATGTGTTGAAGGATGCTACTCGTCAGGGGGAGCAACATAATGGAACAGGGAAACTTGTGCCTCCACTTTGGCATTGTTGTCAAAGGGGGAGAAGATGTGAAGTGGAAAAGATATCTGTAGTATTAAGGAGAAGATGTGATGCAGAAAGAGAGATATCTTTGTATATTGCCATCAATGCCAAAGGAGGAGATTGTTGGCATAGGTGCAGAATATGTTGACATGATGATATTGTGTTGTCATTGATGTCAATATGCTAAAAGAATTAACCGATAATATGGTCAAGAGAGAACCGGTAATATGATGAAAGAGAACCGGTAATATGATGAAAGAGAACCGGTAATATGATGAAGAGTGAATAGGTTCATTGAAGTTAAGCAACTGGCAAAGTGAACTGGTATATGTGACAAAGGTGAAGCGGTTTAATATGGTATGACTATCGGTTGGTAGTCTTAGCTTCAGGGTTTCTGGTTGAAGTGTTTCAAGCCTGTGTGATTCAATCGATGGAATTGTGTGTTGAGTTAGCATTGTAATGGAGATCAGATCATGTTGCCACGTCAGTCTCGTGCATGTGAAGGATCTTGCATGAAGGAGATTGATCATATCTACCTCGGGAATGTGCGAAGTCTCCACAAACAGTGGGGAACACGTGATGGGTTATCACCTCCAAGAAGTGGTGAAGAACGAACGATGGAGAATGTCTTGAGATCTATTCAAGACTATTGTATTCAAATGCAAAGTGTTCAATGGTCAGGATTGAACCGACTGAATTGCTCAACCTAAATGTTTAGGGTTTAGGATTTATGTTACCGAACTATCTGTTTCCTATAAGGTCGATGTTGTGTTTCATGTTGAAGTTGTTGGGAAATGTTGTGTGTGTATCTAAGTGCAAAGATATGCGATTCTTGCCAGACCTGATAAGAGGGTTGATACCTGCAGAGTGTGTATGCAGAAGAAAGGAACTAAAGCGGGTCTGCATTGGCATTGAGTGCTATTACCAGATCATTGTAATACCTATTGATCTCTAATCACTTCAATAGTTGGAAAATCCCTTAACATGGTAGCTTTAACTAGCTTGCTGTAAATCCTTTAACAGGGTGACTCAAAGCCATTGAGTTCATAAAATCCTCTAACAAGGTAACCCTTAACAAGGTTTAACCCTTAATCAGGTATTCTAGCCATCCCTTAACCAGGTGATCCCTAACAGGATCAGTTCCTAACAGAACCTGTTGTAACAGTCTTTAACCGGACTAGGCTTCCAACAGAGCGGACTTCTAAAGAGTTCAAAAATAGCTTATGGGTATTCATCCCCATTGTGGTTTTTCCCAGTTGGGTTTCCATGTGAAAAATATGTGTCATATGTGATGTCTTTTTCATGTGATGCTATGTTGTTTTTTGTCAAGCAGTGAATCATGTTGATCTAGCATGTTATTATATTTCTGATGTTAGAATATCTATTTATGTACAAGGATAATGTGGAAATGAGGGTGTATTTTGTGTGGTAAGATAAGTGTTTCTTGTTTATATCTTTCATAGTCTCATTGTGCTTAACTGGTAGTATTTTGGTTTATGACCAGTGTTAGTGATTGTCAGTCAAGTTCACTGTTTGCAGTCAAACCGGTTCAGGAAAATTTTTTGTACCTGTACTGATTCACCCTCCCCTATCAGTACCGGTTTGGTACTTACTATTCATCATTGTGTTATCAGTAAACCCCAAAAGAAGATGAAAAAGAAGGAACTCGTACGATGATTCCCACATAGCTGAATGAGTATTCTCAGAACTCATCCTGTAATGCACAAAAAATCGTGCAACCTTTTGCAGAGCCTATATGGACAAAAAACTTGAAAATAAAATAAGGATTTTGCAAGGTCAAAAATGAAATTCTCAATCCCCATAGTGGGTGTAAAAAATGTATGTGTGAAAAGTAGATTTGTACCTATATTAGAATACATAACACTTCAATTAAGTCATTAGATGCATGGTTAGAAAATCAATAATCAATAATGAAAAATAAACCATTACAAATTGACCTATTGCCTTCTAGTAGATGTGAGTTTAGTTTTGCTCTTAGATTTCCATATGCAACACCAGTGACTAGACGACACCTAAATGAAGGATTTAATCTATATGAGTATGAAATTGATCTAGATGGATGCAATATTAAGCTAGATATGGATGATTAATTTAACATGATTTAAGAAATATTAAGCTACATGATTTAACAAATATGCAATAACTAATATGCACTATCTCAATGCACAAATCTCAATAAGGCTAGAGAAAAAATAACATAATAACAATAATCTCCAGGTTTTTTTAATGAGAGATGAGGGCCTGAATTTATTGAAAATCCAGAGGGACACCAATGGTCAAGATCGATCAAGGATGAGCGACAAAGATTCTCCAAGAGGAAGCACAATCCAGGTGAATTGATGTGATTGGCTTCTTTTATTAGCTTTAAAGAAAATTGAACTAATTTTAAGATAAATCAGAAAAATTGATTTATTTCATATTTCATATTTTGATATTCAATTTTGATGTTTAATTGATTTAATTGATTTAATTTCTTTTCTGAGATTTTTCAATTTAATTCCATTTTGATTTCTTTTCTCAATTTTAACTTCTTTTCCAAATTAATTCCTTTTTTGATAATTAATGGCAAATTGATTTATTAATTAAATATGTTAGGATATTTAATTGAATAAATAGGATAATTGATTAAAATGATTTACTTGGAATGATTAATTAATTAAATAATTATTTAATTAATATTGAGTGATTTATTTGCCATGTGACATTGATGACTGAGAATTAATTAATTAGGTGCTCATGATTGATTTAATTTGCCTTTGGTTAGGACCTTGGTGATGTAGTCGATATTAGGGGCCTATGGTTTAGGTGACCAAATTTTTCAATTTAATTCCATTTTGATTTCTTTTCTCAATTTTAAATTCTTTTCCAAATTAATTCCTTTTTTGATAATTAATGGAAAATTTATTTATTAATTAAATATGCTAGGATATTTAATTGAATAAATGGGATAATTGATTAAAATGATTTACTTGGAATGATTAATTAATTAAATAATTATTTAATTAATATTGAGTGATTTATTTGCCATGTGACATTGATGACTAAGAATTGATTAATTAGGTTCTCATGATTGATTTAATTTGCCTTTGGTTAGGATCTTGGTGATGTAGTCAAGATTAGGGGCCTATGGTTTAGGTGACTTTTTTAGGGTATTACACCAAGTAGGTATACACCAACCCAAGGGATTTCATGAAAACTTTAAGGAGACTCCTCAACATGAGAAAACAACCACTCTTCACCCTCCCATCCACCCCAAAGGTCATAAGAAGACCTACTACTGTAATGTTGTCTTGATGTGATAATCCCATACATTTATGATAGTCATAATAATCCGAGCCATTTCCTCTCTGTAGGTCTTCCTAACACATTAAAAGGTCACTAAGGACTCCCAAAAACCTTTCCCAATTGTCTTCCACTCACCGAACCCACTCAATACATCATAATCTCAAAATCTCAGTCCACTAGGTCTTTAGGATTGTCATATTCACAGTTTGAGGATAATCATATAAATGATGAGTATTTTGGCCAATCAAGGGCCACAATGTATTGAATAGGGTCTTCAATAACCTCTCACACCCCTCTAATCCTTCACCAACATTTGGGAGTCCAAAATTTGCACACTCATCACCCAAACACCATTAATTCATTACCAATTTCAGACTAAGACACAAAAACTTAGATTTGTGTCACCTTTGGCACATGCCATCTTATGTATGGTACCCTACAAAGAAAGAAAGATAAAAATAAGAATTTACAAGGGTCATCCCATCCAGTGGCATGGGTTTTGATGATGGGATGATAAAAATCTACATTACTTTATGTCACTGGATACCTTAGCAAGGGTGTTGAACACAATGAATCCATTGAGAGGGGGTAAATTAGTGGTTCCTAAACTTTTCCTTTATAAACAAAACCTTAAGTATCGGTTAACAACCTAAATACTAAACAACCAAACTGGTAAGATAAGAGTGAATATGAAAAGAGACAAACGCACAAAAGAATAACCCACAACACAAAATGTATGAGGAAAACCTAGTATGGGAAAAAACCTCAGTGAGAAATGTTGCTGGAGTCTACTGCTCTAATCTAGCCTCATAATGCAATAATGGTTTACAATGGTTTAGTGCACCAACACAAGGAGCACCAACCCCTATTGATTTAGGGCACCAACCCCTACTAATTTAGGGCACCAACCCAAGGAGCACCAACCCCTCACAAAGCTCCAACTCGATGTTGTATAATGAAATAATTTTTATACAGTTATAGCATCTGATTGCAAATGGTTAACATACTCCTCTTCTTCACTGGTTCTCACACTATCAGTTATCATATTACTTTCTCTGATCACTCACCAGTTACTCCTAGCCTCTCTTCTTTCTCCCACAGCCTCACACCATACTATGTCACTCTTGGATGCCTTCTTGATCAATCATAGCTCATCGGTTAGTTTGACTACTAGAACTGCAACAATTTACCGGTTGCTCAGTCTCTACCGGTTAGACCCTCTCATCTATATGCCTGCTAACTCACATTGCAACTTTCTTAGAATAAACTCTAAGGTAGATGGTCTTTCTTCTTGCTCAAACTCTCTTCTCTCTTAGACCTTGCATCAAGCATCAACTAAGTCTAGTCTCGAGCTCACATATTTATCTTTTAGGGTTCTTGCCAAAACACCATTCAAATGGTTTTGTGTCAGGTTTTTAATTCACTAAATTGATCTGTATTAGATTTGATTCTATCTTCTTTTCTAGAGAAATGATCTGCATGTCATTGATCAGCACCGCCAATACTACGCATTCCAATGTGCGTTTTCTATATCTGGATGTCTGTATTATGCTTTTTTGCATTTCTCTGTTACATGCCATTAATGGCTTGACTTTTTCCTTCAACAAACATGTACGAAGATAAGATATTCTTGCAAGATCAGTTCAATTGCTTGCCACCTTGTCTTCCTTGAGCCACAACCTTCTACCATCCTTCCATGATTTGCGGGTTCTTCATAAAATCTGACCTTCTTGCTG
Source organism: Cryptomeria japonica (assembly GCF_030272615.1). Lineage (NCBI taxonomy): Eukaryota > Viridiplantae > Streptophyta > Pinopsida > Cupressales > Cupressaceae > Cryptomeria > Cryptomeria japonica. Next base: position 57,779,982 of record NC_081413.1, on the reverse strand, counting down.
ATTGTTAGATCAATGAATACTTCACCGACCTCTACATGATCACCACTTGGCTTCCACTTGTCACCCTTGTCGACATCCACCTATGCTTAGTTTTCTATGTTGGTTTGACATCCTTCATCGACCAAGATTAACTACCGGTTCAACTCACCTTACCAGTATAACCTAACTTCACCGGTTGTCCTTCGTACCTGCAATCTTCTCTATCGATGAATTAACTTAGCCTTCCATCAAACATGTTGGTCCAAAATATTAATCCATTTATCGACAACATTAACCTTCTCTATATATACCTATTTACATCGTTCAGTTCTTCTTTTGCTTTCTTGCTTGGTTTATCGGTAACCCTTCTTTACTAGTAGATGATGTATTTAATACATACCAGTAACATACCTTTACTGTTTACTTGCACACCTCATCCTTCATACCAGTCGACATCATAACTTACTTCACCCATATCAATCACCACTACCTAATCACCAGTGACCATTCCATACTGGTTGACATCAATGACAACATAATGCCAATAATGCCAACAAAGGGTTTGTGATAGTTTTTACAAAAAATTTGATAACTTGCTCAAAACAATATGAAATTGAATGAAACCAAAAACCAAAATTCAAGGACTCATTTCTCTTTCATGCCCAATAGGTTTCAAATATCCACATGAAGTATTTCATAATGAAAACCTATTGATAACAAACTATAAAGTCTGGGATACTTTAGAAAATGTAGGGAAAGTTCAAAATTTCATTGATTATGCTATTACATTAGCCCGCCGACCCTTGGTTGATGAAATAAAGACATTTATAGGCTTTTCCATCCCCCCAATATTCATAAACACCTTTTGAATATCAACTAATATCAAATCACCCTTAATGCACTTTTTGCAACAAATTGCATTGACAACTTTTACACATATTGACTCGAAGTTACCTAAAACATGACCTATATGAATCCCCTCACCTTTTAGTCTTGGGGTGTGTTTAATAACCCCATGTATCCTAGCAATGTCTTAACTTATAAATAATTCTTGGGTGGTGGTAAGTTTAGGATTATGGTAACTTTAATGAGGTCCACCGTAAATGCTTCTTTTCATATAATATGACCTAGTAGAACATACATTTGTTTAGATTCAAGGATATGTACATGCTTCTACA